>NW_026733406.1:50000-72500 GCF_028476545.2 Physella acuta
TGGAAATGTAGTGGGTGGATGTGTTGTGGTCGGAAGTGTCGTAGGATTTGGTGGGGTGGTAAGGTGGTGGGAAAGGGGGTGGAGGCTTCTGGGGGATTGTGGTGGGTGGGCGGAGATTTAGTTGGCGGAAGTGTCGCGAGTAAAGTGTGGTGGGGTTGAGGTGACCACTTATAGTGATGACCACTTATGGTACTGACCATATAGTATTGACCACATATAGTACTGACCCCACCTAATGCTGACCACATATAGTACTGACCACATATAGGACTGACGACATGTATATATAAATATATATATATATATATATATATATATATATATATATATATATATATATATATATATATATTATATAACGTGTAAACGACATCGCCACCTAGGCTACAAAGGTCAGAAGGTCGTATCCTTTACTATGTTATATTGCTCTACTCTCAATTACTCTTAGCACTGGTACTCCAGCACCCCGCCCCTTAGCACTCGAGTACTACAGCACTCAGTACTCCTATTGTCCTACCCGAATTGTTTCATAGTCGAGAGCACCAAAAAGCCATTTATTACCAACCGCTAGTAGAGTTTAACTAAGCTGATAAAAGCGTTGAATACAGTTCACTTAAGTGCAGAGTTTCTTCCAGGCATCTCTTCGGGGGGGGCGAAGCCCCCCCCCCCCGAAATTTTTTTACCGCCCCCCGGAACGAAATGAAATTTATATAATTTATATAGAAAATATATACTTTTAACAGTGTCCGCCCCCCCGAAGAAAGTTTACCGCCCCCCCCCGAAAATTTCAAGTGCCCCCCCGGAGAAAAAAGTCTGGAAGAAACACTGCTTAAGTGTTATTTCAACTACATGGGATTAGTATTACAGGGTGCGTAAAGTGGATTACGAAAATGTGCGCTTTTCCATATTGATTGCGTTACGCGTTTTCATCCTGGGAAACGTAAAGGCAGATAACTAATTGTTGTAACCACCAATCAAATAGCATGATAGGTCGCCAGTCATATAACACTAGTTTTCTAGAACTGAAGAGCTTCCTTCTTTGTTTGTTTTATTTTGAAACATTATCATTCCTTCTTTCATAATAATAGTAAAAAAAATTAACCCTCTCGAGGCGATACTGGGTGGCGTAACAAAGAAATGATAATAAAATACGCTATTTATTTCTGTTGAAGGAGCGGCGTGATCTAGCGGTAGGTAGCTAGGTTGCTAACCCGAAAGTCTCGAGTTCGAATCCAGGTTCAAGTCCACCCAGGTATGATGGGACCAATTCACGTTAGGGGAAAACAAAGGCGGCTGGACATTGTGCTGACCACACTATCCCTTCAAATGCCGATGTCCCCGAAAAAGATGAATTCTACTTCAACTGCCCCTTGTGTCTTGGGTACAAACGGGAAAAGATGATGACACTTTCTGTTGATAGATTTTGTGATACTCTACATGTGATATATTTCGAGATACTTATACGTCTAGATGTGGGGCTTGGATGTGACTACATATAATCGTCTCGATTTGGTGGAACATCACTCGGGACAGCTGATAGCGACAACATCGACACTTTTTGCAGAAGATTAAAATATAAAAGGAAAGTTTAGGATCTGGCGTGGTAGGGCAATAGAGCCTATGATTGCTAACCTGAAAGTTCCAAGTTCGGACCTCTAGGCTGATGAGTCTCGTTATTGTTAAACAGCGATGCATCTAGGAGAGATAACTCTAAAATCAAACACCTGCAGCCTTGTAGTTTGTTCTTGTATGGCCAAATGCTATGGATGTAATTCCAGAAAGAAAAGCTGAGTGAGTCGTCTTGCCATATTGCGCATAACAAGTCGAAGTATATTGATTAATTTTCTTGGAGGAGATCCTCTCCAATAATACAACTAAGACGAAGACGAAGTGATATTTTATTTGAGCCAAGGGCCGAACTTTCAGTAAGGGGTCATCCATAAATGACGTCACGCTTTTTGACGATTTTTACCTCCCCCCCCTCCCCTCCGTCACCCGTCGTCACAAAAAGCCAGACCCCCCCCCCCCCTAAAATGACGTCACACCTCAACCTACAACCCCCACTCAAAATTGCTGTTGAATTTTTTTTTAACATCGATATTTTTCTAAAATCTTGTCTAAACTATTACAATTTATTAAAACAATTATCTAAAACGCGAAATAACGTCTAAAATTCGTTTTCTAACATTGCTTTTTTATAATGCAAAAGTGTGACGGCGCAACATCTGAACCCCCCCCCCCCCTCATCACACATCGTCACAATATTACGGACCCACCCTCCACCCTACGAGTGTAACGTCATTTATGGATGACCCCTAAGATTCGAACTCCATCCCAACCGTTATACCGCTTGTCTACTTTGCTAGAAATCACTTATTTATACCCATATCTTATAACCTAGAATCAGTCACATCATTTCGATACCACAACAATTTTAGGGGACTTGAATCGATTTAAGTTAAAGACAAAGGAGACGGTGTGGTCGAATGGTAGAGCGCTTGACTGCTAGCCCGAAGCTCTCGAGCAGATCTCATCTCGGATTCTAGACCGCAGGACGTCCCTTAGTCCACCCAGCTCTGATGGGTACCTGACTCGTTAGGGAAACAGGCGGCCTGTCACAGTGCTGACCACTTTATCCACTCATATGTCGAGGTCATCGAGATGAACTCTACTCCACCTGCTCCATGTGTCTTGATCACGAACGGGGAAAGAAGTTGATGAAGTTACAGACCCACTTTTCATTACGCTTTGAACTTACATCCTACTGAATTACTTTACAGTAACAGGAAAGCTAATGTAGAGTTTATCTGTGTCTGTAATAGAGTCATGAGAAGGGCTAGTATGATCATATCTATTTTTATAGCTGGGCATAGAACTAAAGAGGGAGATAGGGACGACATACGGATCCGAACTCAAGACCTATAAGTTAGCAGTCGTGCGCTCTACCACTCAACCACGCCGTCCCATACTTTTATAAAAAAGCCAGACATTTAATTACAAAATTTAATCTACACTTTAACCCGGGTGTAAAGACGTCATATTGTTATTTCAGCAGCTTGACTTCTCTCTACTAAAAGCTCCAACCCTTGCTACTCACATCGAGTGTAATTACCGTAATACCGGTAAAAAAAACGGCAAGCTAACCCTTGCTTCAAACAACGAGAGTAATTACCGTAATACCGCGTAAAAAAACGACAAGCTAACCCTTGATTCTAACAACGGGTGTAGTTACCGTAATACTGCGTAAACAAAACAGCAAGCTAACCTTTGCTTCTAACGAGAGTAATTACCGTAATACCGCGTAAAAAAACGACAAGCCAACCCTTGCTTCTAACAACGGGTGTAATTACCGTAATACAGCGTAAACAGCCGAGAAGATAACTCTCGCTACCGTTAGATGAAACTCATCTGAGTTCCGAGTCACGATCACTGCATTAGTTGTCGAATTATCTGGCAATACGCGAACCACTTAGAGGCAATCTGGCGACGATTTATATAATAGCTTTGAATGATACGCTTACAAGCTAGGCTACACACTGAGAATGTTAATATAGTTAAGACGTTTGATTTAACAAATAATTTTCATGTTTTGGGTATTTTTTGTGTGTAGATTACAAATGTGTATTTAGCAGTGGTTATTTTAACCAAAAGAATTATTGAACGAAATTTTTGTTATGGTTTATTGTAGAGAATGGGACGGAGTGGTCTAGCGGTAGAGAGCTGGACTGCTAACCCCACAAGTCTCGACTTCGAATCCTGGTTTATGTCAGTAGAACGTCTTTGAGTCCACCCAGCTCTGATGGGTACCTGACTCATGTTAGAGAAAGTAAAGGCGGTTTGGTGTAGTACTGACCACACTATATCTTCATATGCCGATATCATAGAAACAGTTGAACTCTACTTAACTTGCCCCATGGACCGTTAGGTTAAAAAAAGCGACCTTTACTATACTTTATTAGGAATAGATTTAAAGAAGAAATTCCTTTGATAAGTTTGGAGATCATCAATAAAGAACTGAGAGTAGAAGAAAGAAACAAAAAGCTATGACCGCTATAATAGAAAAACATCATGTTTTAAAAACCTTATCTATTTTTTACAAGCTTTTATTTAACTCACTTCCTCGTCAGTCTGTCTGTCGTCAGTCTAGATCGAAACGCAGGAGCGAAAATTCGGACAGTTCTACTTGACCGATACGATTCACAGTTGGCACGTGGGTCATGACATGAAGACAATGAAATCTGAAACTAAATTTGACTTAATTGGATGCCTAATTAATTTTTTATGAATTAAATAAAATTTGGACCGAATTAGTAGGCATGTCTATCCAATCACACCACACGCGTCATCACGTTTAATAGCTGCGCCATCACGTTCAATAGACGCGCAATGGTTTTTAGTCATGTAACACTATTGTAAATAAAACATGTAAAGTACTGAAAAAAAATTCATAAAAAACGTTTTCATAACAAGCTTTTATGTACTAATGCACTAAAAAGTAGAAAATAAATTATCGACTACTATTTAAATAACTATAAAGAAAAGCGTGGGTCTCTTCTCAAAAATTAGTAAAGGTATCCAATAGATACTAAAGTGAACCACGCTTTTCTTTATAGTTATTTAAATAGTAGTCGATAATTTATTTTCTACTTTTTAGTGCATTAGCACATAAAAGCTTGTTATTAAAACGTTTTTTATGAATTTTTTGAACTAAATTAGCTGCGCCTTTACAGTTTGGCTTTGCTTTAAAAGGTAGCCCTGATCTCTTGGATTCCTGTGAAAACAGATCTCAGTAGTAAAATCAGTACTTTGCATAGGGTATACATCAACAAAGGGACTGGTGTAAATCTAAACCAGTACGTTGATTTAAATTTTCCAAATTAATCAAAGCATAATTATTGCCTCACATGGAACGACGTGGTCGGAGAGTAGAGCGCTCGACTGTATACCCGAAAGTTTAATGTTCGGATCTCGGACTAAAATCTGTATAGCCTTCCCTGAGTTCACCCAGCTCTAATGGATGCCTGACTTTAGTAAATACAACTGTGCATAGAACTGATCAGACTATCCCTTTAAATGGCTAGGTCAGAGAAACCTTAATCTCTACTTCCATCCACCATATTGACAGCAACATCCTAAAGCTCATCTTTACTAACATTGCATAAACTAAAAATAATTCAAAACTAGTCTCGTCATAATCTAAAATTTGTTTTTTATAATAATTTAAACCCGCAGATCTTTTAAATACATCAGGCCACAGTGCATCTATTTTTGTTTTAGACTGGCTTGTAAACGAAAACCATAATAACTAGCAGATCTACCCGTCAATAAAACGACGGGAACGGGTCAACCGTTTGACCTATAAACGGTTCGTCTGACATTCCCTATGACGTCAAGTCCTGTGGTAAAGTCGGTGGGGCCTAGGCAAGGCGGGAAACGAATGACGTCCATAGTACTACATGTTTTACGGTCTGTTCATACTAATACATGTTTTTTTTTGTTGTTGTTGTCCATTGTTAAAATGATGTATGACGTCAATGGTAAACCATTTTCATGTTATTAATTAATTTTAATATACGTATTTATACTTATATATATATATATATATATATATATATATATATATATATATATATATATATATATATATATATATATATATATATATATATATATATGGTTATATTTATAGTTATCAATCCTAATACGCTTTTCTAAATTAGAACTAAATCGTTTTCCGTTGGTAACATGAAATTATATTCTTAAAGCGAAAAAAGTTTTAACTAATTGGTAATTACAGAGACTCATTTGCGCATGTACATGGCGAACCCCCACACTAAACGGGGTCAAGAGTGACGCCAGTTGCCCGGGGGTGCACTCTGTCCCATGTCGGAGGAAGAGGTCCGGAAAAATCAATAACTAAGTTCGATATTTTGGCTTGTCACACCCGATCGTTTACGTTGTAATAGTGGTAAATATTTTGGTGGGGTGTTGTATAGCTAAGGGGAATAAAGTTACCTGTAGGAGATATATGCTGAAAGATGCAAGCGTGGTAAATATTTTGGTGCGTTGTTGTATAGCCAAAGGGAATAATGTTACCTGTAGGAGATATATGCTGAAAGATGTAATAGTGGTAAATATTTTGGTGGGGTGTTGTATAGCTAAGGGGGGATAATGTTACCTGTAGGAGATATATGCTGAAAGATGTAGTAGTGGTAAATATTTTGGTGGGGTGTTGTATAGCTAAGGGGAAGAATGGTACCTGTAGGAGATATATGCTGAAAGATGTAATAGTGGTAAATATTTTTGTTGTGTATAGCTAAATTGAAGAATGTTACCTGTAAGAGATATAATTGCAGAAATAAGTAAGAGTGGTAAATATTTTGGTGCGGTGTTGTATAGCTAAGGAGAATAATGTTACCTGTAGGAGATATATGCTGAAATAAGTAAGAGTGGTAAATATTTTATTTGCGATGTTGTATAGCTAAAGGGAATAATGTTACCTGTAGGAGATATACGCTGAAAGATGAAATAGTGATAAATATTTTTTTAAAGTTTTTAAAAATAAATAAATAAAAAAAAAACCAACCTGAAACTGAAAATGCAAAGGGATTTTTTTTCTCGGCGTTGTGGGCTGAGGGGACGGGGGACGGGGGGGGGGGGGGGGGTGGAATCCGAAGATAGATTAGTCGCACTAGTTATCCAAAAATATTGCACTGTACAGCGATTGTCTCAGCGTTGATTAATATGTATACTTACTTAAAGATAATAGAGGGTATTTCTCTATAAGTATATTGGTTATGAATAGTTTAAGAACTTTTATATTTAACTTTGAAAATGTTTTGATTTGTTTGATTACAAAAAAAAAAAATCACTAATGACATAAATTTTGATTGCAAATGTTTTCTTATTGATATTGTAATCATTAAATACAGTAGGTACTTGATACATTACTACTTGATGTTCATTGTATATTTTAGTTATGTCCCTTGAACGTAGAAACACTATGTAGTGTGTCAACTTTGTCTTTACGTCCGGCAGGTACTATGAACATTGACCTGGCGATCAAACGTGTCGCTAGATACTGTTCTCTGTGTATCTAATAAATCCGACCAACAATTACATGTTTTCCCCTCCACAAGATAGTGGTTTTACAAAACAAGACAGATCTACTACAGCGACTAACACACACACACACACACACACACACACACACACAATACTGGGTAGAAAAAAGCAGCTGTAGTGTGAAAAGATAGACAAAACTTCAAACTAATTTCGTGACGTATTGTTCCACTTTAAATAGTCTAATTAGGGTGTCCATAAAGCTGATTTGAATATTTTTGTACTAAACAAATTATCAAATTGAAATTATTTTTTTTCTTGTTCGGCCACTGATAAAGACTGATAGATATGTAAATATTTTGGTGGGGTGGTAACTAGTTTAGGGAGGGGAGGTAACTTTTTTGAGCTGTAAGAAATATATGCCGAATGCTGTGAGATTGGTAAATATGTTAGTGCTCTGTTGTGCAGCTAAGGAAAAGATAACTGATGCGACCTGGCTAGATCTAGAGAGTTATGCCGAACAATGTAAGATTGGTAAATATTTCAGTCTAATAGCTTTTGGGTGAATTATCCTCATATCTTATAAGATTAAACTTCTTCCACTGCTATGCAATTTTAAACTCTCATTGAAGCATATGCCATGTACAACACCATTCGATGCTTTTCTGCTCGTTGCTATTTTTATACTCTTTCTTTACAGATGTTTCAAATGATTTTCATGTATCTTTTTCGACTTTCTCAGCCCTCCTATTTTTCTTTATACTTGTTGGCTCCGTGATATGCCTCGGTGGCAATGCTAGTGACTATTTATAGAGCTGACTTGCAACATTCAACAATCAAAGAGCATACCCTGATAAAGAGAGAGAGGACACCATCGCGAGGAAAACATTAGACTGGAATCCACAGGGGTCAAGGAAATCCTGGAGGAGGGCAGTCAGTGGCGTAGCCAGGATCGTCTCAAGGGGAGGGGGGGTTCCAATTTTTTACCCGGGGACAAGCTTTCGATTTGCACCCCCCATCAGACTTTTATTTTGCACCCCCCCCCCTCAAACTTTCGATTTGCACCCCCCCTCAAACTTTCGATTTGCATCCCTCCTCAAACTTTCGATTTGCACCCCCCTTCAAACTTTCGATTTGCATCCCCCCCTCAAACTTTCGATTTGCATCCCCCCGTCATACTTTATATATTTATATATATATATATATATATATATATATATATATATATATATATATATATATATATATATATATATATATATATATATATATGTAACTGGGGTAGGCCTAACTACCAGTTACAAATGATAACGAACGTTAAGCCGAGACGCAGTATGAAATCTGACGCAACCATAACAGGTGGCTTATTGGAGCGGTCTGATAACAATCTCAAAGCCAACGCGTGCTATTTTGGGAAACGGTACGAGAAGTTTCAGACGAGCTGTCAACTTTGATGGATGGGACGCAGATGTTTTAGTGAATCGGACGGTACGTCAGAAACTGCGACATTAGTATTCGGATACATCGATTACAAGTATCGGTTACGGAAATGGAGACAAGTACGACTACGATTTCAAGGCATAAATAGGAGGGGACGGCAGAACTCGTTCTCTCTCTTCCCGTTTCGAGGCTCTTGCCTCTTGCATCGCTCGCTTAGATCAGTCAGTCTGTGTGACTATGTCAAGTCGGTTATAGAACGGGTTAGCCGTATTGTGTTAAGAAGGATTATAGACATGTGGATTCAGTTATATAAAGCCTAGTGAAGGACTGTTAGGGGTCAGTTGATTCAGACTATTATTGAGAAGCATTCCTGTTGATTTATTGTGTTATTATGAAGCATTTCTTGATTCATGTAATAAAGGATCAATAGCGAACCTGCATCTTGAGTATCTATACTGTGGTCAATGTTGTCTAGAATGAGTGGTTAAACTCGTTAACACGTGGCACTACAGGCAATTAGGTCTCATTACATGTGGCGTTGCGAGCATGGTAACTGTTGGCTCGTTACAATTGGCGTTGTCGGCAGGATAAATGTTCGCTCGTCACAATTGGCGCTGCGATCAGGATGAATTCAACTAGACTTGCCGTTTAAGGCACCTATAGTCAACCTTGTGCATAACTGTGTTTAGTGTGTGTGTGAATTCGGACATTCAGGAACTGTGAAAATTGAGGAACGAGGAAAAATTTTTCATACACACACGGTAAGAAAGAACTCTTTTTTTTTAGTACTTAAGGAAGAAAATGTCTACTCTGGACGAGAAGCAGACCCATATAGTGGTCCTACCCAGAGAGTCCCATATTAACAAATTTTACGGGGACGGAGATCCAACTTTAACCAACAGGTTCAGTGAAGAGGTCAAAGCGGCCTGGGCCTCGAGACATATGTCACCAGAGGAAAGATTAAGACTGCTGATGGGCAGTATAGGTGAAACGGTTAGGGCAGAGGTTAAGTGCCACGATAGGACCGTCCAATCAGATCCAGATAAGGTGCTAGATCTGATTATGGAGACCTTTGGGGAGAGACGGTCGGGAGTGCAACTGCTATCGGGATTCGTGGGCTTAAAGCAGAGAATGGCGGAGAGTGTGATGGAGTACTCACACAGGATGAACAGGGCCTTTGATTTGGTAAAGGGCAAATCACCGGACATTGATGTACGCCTACTGAGGGACCATTTCATCGAGGGGCTAGCAACCCCGATCTTAAGGAGAGAGTTGAAGGAGGAGGTCCACAGAGACCAGCAGTTGACCTTCCTTCAGGTCAGGAACTCAGCGATCCGCAGGTCCGAGGATGAGGACCAATCGAACTGTTCGGTGGACAAAGTCTCTGTGCCTGAACAGAGACAATCCCCACCCACAGGGGCCGACACGATGGAGACCATGATGGCTCAACTGTTAACCCACCTAGAGAAGGTTGACCAACGCTTGAAGTGGTTGGAAAGCAGGTCAACAGCTGAGAATCAGGAAAAGAACGGTACAAAACAGGGACGGGTTGGACGGCCGCGTCCTGCCAAGCCATCACTCCAATGGACGGCAGACGGTCGACCAATTTGTTTGTCTTGTTCACAACCCGGACATATGGCACGGTACTGTCCGGTGAAACGATCGCCCTCTGTACGGCAGGTCAAGGCTACAGAGCGGCGAGGTAATGACTTAGGCCTAGTAAACAAAATGACAAAGAAACACAGTAAGGAGAAAAAGAAAGGCAAAACACAACTAATGAAAAAAATGAACTGTGAAATGAACTTGAATGTTGAAAAGTTTCAAGTGAACAATTTGTTGGTAGAGAAAAATGATGATAAGAAGAAAATTGGTAGACTTAATAAAGGAATTCAAAGTCTAACCAGGAAACTGGATAGGAAAAGTTCATGCAAATTAAAAGCACAGGAGAAATGTTCATCTTTAAAGTGTCTGTTATCGGAAGAAGTAAATAAAAATGGTAGACAAAAGAACAGTGTTGGCAAACTAGAAAAAGTATCAGATATTGAAAAAGAACTTCAAATTACAGCAAGGCTGGGATCCATCGAACAGCGATGGGCAGCAGAATTGGCACTCGTTGACCTAGAGAGAAAACATCGCCCGGGGCGGTCCAATGGCAATGCGGACGCCTTATCAAGGAATCCTTACGAGAGACCGGGTGATGAGGAAGAAACGCTGACAGGAGTATGGGAGGTCAGAACGTCAACAGATATCCCTCATGGGGTACAAGTGATGCAGAACGGGCAGACCGGGGTGGAGCACATATCCACAGAGCCCGAACATATGGACAATAGTGATTTTAATTGCCTTAATCACCAAAAGATAAGAGATGCCCAGAGAACGGATAGTGGCTTACAACCGCTATTGAAATACGTCCAGGAACAAAAATTCCCAGGAAGAAGGGAAAGAGAACAATTTGGTCGAGAAACAAAGAAAATACTGAGTCAGTGGGACCGTCTCAGTATAGAGGATGGTGTTCTCATACGGAGAATTCATGACCAAATTGATGGGACAATACACCAGGTGGTGGTGCCTGGACAGTTAAGAGAAGAAGTGCTAAGGTTGGCACATGACAGGGCAGGACACCAGGGTCAGGACAGGACGCACAAAATATTACGACGGAGGTGTTACTGGCCCAATATGGAAATGGAGGTCAAACGCCATTGTGAGGCTTGTGTGAGGTGTCAGCATGCGAAAATGCCAGTTGTCAAAATGAGACAGCCATCAGGACACCTACTAGCGACAAAACCACTAGAGATTGTGGCTATGGACTTTACGTCGTTGGAGCAATCATCGGATGGGACGGAACATGTGTTGGTAATGACTGATGTATTCACCAAATGGACTGTGGCGGTGCCCACACGAGATCAGACTGCCAAAACAGTGGCAAAGGTCTTATTAGAACATTGGTTCATCAAATATGGCATACCAAGACAATTACACTCTGACCAAGGAAGGGCTTTCGAGTCAGAAGTAATTAACCAACTGTGCAGCCACTACGGGATCAACAAATCTAGAACAACCACATTTAATCCGAAGGGAAACGGACAGTGTGAACGGTTCAACCGCAGCATGCATGATTTGCTGCGTACGCTAGAACCTGAACAGAAAAAACGTTGGCCTGATTTTCTCCCAGAGTTGGTATATCTATACAACTGCACACCCCATGCCACAACCGGCTTTACGCCATACATGTTGCTGTTCGGACGAGAGGCTCGACTCCCTCTTGATTTGTTCCTAGGAAAAAGGGAGAGTATGACTGGCTCATACACCGCACTGGAATATGTGAATGAACACATGAGAAGAATTAGAGAAATGTACAGGGTAGTACAGGAAAGACTAGAACATGAAGCACGGCGAAGGGAACCGCCGGTACAGACAAAGGACCCACCACTCAAACTGAATGACAGGGTATTACTGCGTAGTCACCCGTTAGGCAGAAACAAAATCCACGATCTCTGGGGACAGGAGATATGGCAAGTCGTGGAGATGCCTAAAGCAGCAGGTGGCCCCTTTAAGATAAGACCCATCGATCACGCCAAACCGGATCGGTGGGCGAATATTGCTCAATTAAAGAAATATTGGAATAGGCAAGAAGAGCAGTTACACACAGAGAAACCCAAGACAATTAGGGAACCGGAAGTTATAACGGAAAGTCACATACCCATTCCGGAACCATATCACCATCAACAGAACAACCGCGATACGCAAGGGGAGGATACCGGCAACAATGAGGATCCCGGTCCCTCCAGAAGCAGAGAGACAGTAGACCATCAGATAAGTGGTCCGCGGAGAAGTTTAAGGAACAGAAGGAATACGAAATTTTTTGTCAGCAACCATCAATTCTTTCATGGTCGCGCTGGTATGAAAACAGACTGTTCAAAGAGCTATAGAAGTGAACTGGTGAAGGCACCAAATGGAAAGGGTGGATGTGAATTCTAGAACTGTTTTGTGTCTCAGGAAGATGATGTAGACACAGTCGATATGTGAAATAGGTATAACTGTCAATCGTATACGAATGGGACGTCGTGGACAGTGAGTGGAACAATAAATTTTTTTTTACGATGATGCGATGGACATTTAGGAAGTGCACCTGCCAGGCGTTGTTTGTGGTTGAAAACACACAAAAAAAGCAGGGGTGGATGTAACTGGGGTAGGCCTAACTACCAGTTACAAATGATAACGAACGTTAAGCCGAGACGCAGTATGAAATCTGACGCAACCATAACAGGTGGCTTATTGGAGCGGTCTGATAACAATCTCAAAGCCAACGCGTGCTATTTTGGGAAACGGTACGAGAAGTTTCAGACGAGCTGTCAACTTTGATGGATGGGACGCAGATGTTTTAGTGAATCGGACGGTACGTCAGAAACTGCGACATTAGTATTCGGATACATCGATTACAAGTATCGGTTACGGAAATGGAGACAAGTACGACTACGATTTCAAGGCATAAATAGGAGGGGACGGCAGAACTCGTTCTCTCTCTTCCCGTTTCGAGGCTCTTGCCTCTTGCATCGCTCGCTTAGATCAGTCAGTCTGTGTGACTATGTCAAGTCGGTTATAGAACGGGTTAGCCGTATTGTGTTAAGAAGGATTATAGACATGTGGATTCAGTTATATAAAGCCTAGTGAAGGACTGTTAGGGGTCAGTTGATTCAGACTATTATTGAGAAGCATTCCTGTTGATTTATTGTGTTATTATGAAGCATTTCTTGATTCATGTAATAAAGGATCAATAGCGAACCTGCATCTTGAGTATCTATACTGTGGTCAATGTTGTCTAGAATGAGTGGTTAAACTCGTTAACACGTGGCACTACAGGCAATTAGGTCTCATTACATGTGGCGTTGCGAGCATGGTAACTGTTGGCTCGTTACAATTGGCGTTGTCGGCAGGATAAATGTTCGCTCGTCACATATATATATATATATATATATATATATATATATATACCGAGGGGTCTATGGGGGGGGGGGGTTATGACCCCACCCTAACCCCCCTGCCTACGCCACTGAGGGCAGTAGAAGATGAGGCAAGGGCTGCCGGGCTTACGTGGGCTAAACTAAAGGGAGCTGCGCAAAACAGAGTCCGGTGGAGAGATGGAACTGCAGCCTTTTGCTCCTCAGGGGAAAAAGTGAAGCGATTGCTGACTTGACAATGTTTGTGACCGGTGCCTTAGAATACATGAACTCCACCAAAATCTGTCTCGTCTCAATAAGGGTAATGGCAGATAGTCTAGGAGTTTCTTTCATCCATCTTTCGGAGGAAGTGGTGGTAGGGGGGAGGGGATGGCATTCCTCACAGGATGTCCGTGTTCCCGCTTTACTCGGACAAATAGTAAAAATATTTTAACAATATAAAAACTGCTACCACCCCCCCCACACACACATATATATATATATATATATATATATATATATATATATATATATATATATATATATATATATATATATATATATATATATATATATATATATGTATATATATATATATATATATATATATATATGTATATGTATATATATATATATATATATATATATATATATATATATATATATATATATATATATATATGTATATATATATATATATATATATATATATATATATATATATATATATATATATATATATATATATATATATATATATATATATATATATATATATATTTATATATATATATAACATACAAAGCAAGATGAAATCTGCAGAGCACGAACTATGACTCCTAACATTTCTTTTTGTCGGGTAGCTTAGCGTCATTGGTCCTTTTATCTCTTACACATTCGACTTTGTAACATGGAGCGGGTTGGTGCAGTGGTAGAGTATCATATTGTTGAAGTGAATGGTATAGGTTAAAAAGTCACGAAGATAGCTTTGTCGAGCTAGTTGTATATTAATACTGCACTAGCGTGTAGAAATCTTTGGATTTAATATTCATACAATGTGTATACCTTACTTAAAGATAAGAGAGGGTATTTCTCTATAAGTATATCTGGTATGAATAGTTTGAAAACTTTTATATCTACCTTTAAAAATTTTGTGATTTGTTTAATTACTAAACAAAAGTCACTAAAGACATAAAGTTTGATTACAAATATTTTCTTATTGACGCAGTAATTATTAAATACAGTAGGTAATTGTTACATTATTACTTGATGTTCATTGTATATTTTAGTCATTTCCCTTGAACGTAGAAACACTATGTAGTGTGTCAACTTTGTCTTTACGTCCGGCAGGTACTATGAACATTGACCTGGAGATCAAACGTGTCGCTAGATACTGTTCTCTGTGTAGCTAATAAATCCGACCAAAAATTACATGTTTTCCCCTCCACAAGATAGTGGTTTTACAAAACAAGACAGATCTACTACAGTGACTAACACACACACACACACACACGCACACGCACACGCACGCGCACGCGCACACGCACACACACACACACACACACACGCGCGCGCACGCACACACACACACACACACACGCTACTGGGTAGAAAAAATCAGCTGTAGTGTGAAAAGATCTACAAAACTTCAAACTACTTTCGTGACGTATTGTTCCACTTTAAATAGTCTAATTAGGGTGACCATAAAGCTGATTTTAATAGTTTTGTTCTAAGCAAATTATAAAATGAATTTTTTTTCTAGTTCCGCAACTGAGTAAGACTCCTCTGCAGAGCACGAACAAGGACTCCTAACATTTCTTTTAGTCAGGTAGCTTTGCATCATTGGTCCTTTTATCACTTACACCTTCAACTTTTTAACGTGGAGCGGGTTGGTGCAGTGGTAGAGCATTCTCTTGTTGAAGTGAATGGTATGGGTTACCAAGTCACTTTTTTTTTTTATTTTTTTTTTTTTTATTTACCAAGTCACGAAGATAGATTTGTCGAACTAGTTGTAATAATACTGCACTAGCGTTAAGAAAATTTTGGATTGAACATACATACAACGTGTATACCTTACTTAAAGATAAGAGAGGGTATTCCTCTAGGAGTGTATCTGGTATGAATAGTTAAAAAACTTTTATATCTACCTTTAAAAAATTTTTGATTTGTTTAATTACTAAAAAAAGTCACTAAAGACATAAAGTTTGACTACAAATATTTTCTTATTGATGTAGTAATTATTAAATACAGTAGGTACTTGTTACATTATTACTTGATGTTCATTGTATATTTTAGTTATGTCCCTTGAACGTAGAAACACTATGGAATGTGTCAACTTTGTCTTTACGTCCTGCAGGTACTATGAACTTTGACCTGGAGATCCAACATGTCGCTAGATACTGTTCTCTGTGTATCTAATAAATCGTTGAAGTAAACTTGATGGCGTCTACTGTTAAGTCCTATGTACTACGGGTTCAATAATATAACAGTAGTTTCTATTGGGTACCATGTGATGTCCTGTATGACAGCTAATCAGCAAAAAACCGGGAGTGGATCTCCCCTAAACTTTCTCGAATATTCTAATATAACACTTCGTGGGATGGCAACTCGGAATATAGACATGATTTTTGTTTACTTAAACTTTTAAAAATAGAATAGAATCTAGTAGAAAAAAGAATTGCTCACCAAGCGAACGCCAAAACAAAATGTGCATAATAGTGCGCAATATTATTAGTACTTTCTAAATTTACATGCGGTTTTTTTTTTGAGAAATCGGAAATAGCGTAAATTAGTTTTTTAGGTCAACAGAAATTACTCAAAATTTGACAGAAGGTAGACAATTAGATCTTTAACTTATATGTGAAATTTAATTTATCTATCTGAAATAATACTCAAGTTATATATATATATATATATATATATATATATATATATATATATATATATATATATATATATATATTATTTTGCCTCAGACATGTAATTTTCAGCGTCAGTTGTGTGTTCGCTTTAGTATTACAGTTTTCATCATCGGCTTGTGAGGACTGATACAGATTTACAATAGTAATATTTCTTTCTTCCTTGTAGCCTACTTTCATTCATTTAAAATGGTTTACTTATACATAGATCTAATACAAAACATCTAAATATAAAAAAAATTAAAAAAAAAAAAACAAAAAAAAAAAACAAACTGAAAATGCATATGTGTAATTAAATGATGATTCAAGGGATTTTTTTTTCCTCGGCGTGGTGGGTGAGGGGGGAGGGGACGGGGTGGAATTTGGGTTTTTAAGTAGAGCTGAAATAAATTTGTGATTACAGAGAATTAAAATGATACAATTTTTTAAGCAATCGGAAAAGTTATGTTATTTACAACAAGACACATCAAAGCAAACATTCTTCCCTTTCAAACATCTATATCTATACAGTCCTCAAACAAATGTTTTTTGTTTTTGTTTTGTTTTTCTCTTTTTTTTTTAAATCAATTGTTTTAAACATTTAAATCAGTAATAATAACTTGTTTGATAGTTTTACACAGCATCAAAGATATGGACATCAATTGCATATATAATAATCAAAGAGAGAAAATAAAATGGCATAAGCCTAGACTAAAATATGGTGTGCAAACTCGGTTTCTTTTGACTGCCTAGTTCATTGTGCTCAGTCCTTAGTTGTGGAGTGAAAAGTTCACATTGTAGTCACCCATGGACAGAAATAGAAAAAACCGTGGGAGAAGTGTCTCTGTAATACTCATACTGATCTATCATTCCAAAAATTTCCATGACATTAAATTGACCCTTGGCGAGGAAGAGCACGCTACCTTGAAATATCTGCCTGTCCGGTTGAGTGTGTGTGGGGGGGGGGGGGATGTGTGTGTGTGGGGGGGGGGGGTGAGGTGTGTATCTCTTTCTACCATTCAGGTTGTGCACTTTTAAAAACCTGGGAAACAGAAGACTGTTCTAATGTTAATTTACTTGAGGGCTGATCGAGTGATGTTTGGCTTGAGACTGTCTAAATTAAAATTAATACTTTATTGATTGCTTTCCTGTACATTTTTTCCCCAGCTAAGTGAGAGTTCCCAGTCTATGTCTTAGCTTTGCTTGAAATATTTCTTTTAACTCGATGTCCGTGTATTTTGTGAAAAAATATCTGGATTTATTCCTAATTTGCCATACAGTCGATCTATAAATAGCCGTTGATACTAGTCTGTTTTCGTCTTCTGTTCTTTGTCTAGTCGTGTTAATTAAATTAAGTGTGATTGCTTTATTTGTTGTGGCTGTTTGATTGGTGGTGTTTAATATTTTCGCAAGTGTTTGCTTTGCTTTCTGTACTAATATACAATCTAAATAAATGTGTTTCTCAGTTTCTTGTATATTTTGTTTACACGTTTGACAGGTTATTTTAACATTTTGATTTGACTTTATATTTCGTGAAACTGGAGTTGTATTAAAAATCAGTCTTTATGCTATTTCCCTTTCTTTTGGTGTAATGCGTTTATTATGTAGGTTTCTAAATGTATCTTTAATGTCTATTATATTGTGTTCCCTGGCCCAACTAATTCTCGTGTATAAGGGTGTCGCTTGTTGTTTGATTAGGATGTCGTATATTTTTTTTGTGTGTCTTCCCCAATAATGCTTTTGTTTCCTTGGAATATTGCTAGCGTTTCTTTATAAAAGCTGCCTATGTCATTTCCCCCAAAGTGTGGTGTTATGATGTTTAGTTTTAAAATACTCTTTATGTTTAACCCAATGTAGTATTGTGCTAATGGATGATAATGTGGTTCTATCCTTATTCTATCCAGGTGTTTTAATCGGAAGGTGTTTATTTTAGTTTGAATGTCGTGTAGCCCTATACCTCCATTTAATTTATTTTGTATTAAGGTTTTGTGGCTAATGTTTCTAATCGTATTTTTGAAAATGAACTCACTAATGTGCTTGTTTTTTTTTTTTTAACAAATGAGTTGGGTATTGTAGAGTTCGTTGCTACGAAAATTATTTTTGGAATGATATATCTGTTTACTAATGCAGCTCTGGCAAAAATTGTTGTATTGCAGTATTGGTATTTTTCCAGATTGTGATTTATTTTATTTTTCAGTGTGGTCCAAGTTTCTTGGTCGTTTATTGTGGGATCGCTAGTATAGGTTATTCCATAAATTCTGAGTTTGTCAGTTATTGTTATGTCTATGTGATAGTTATCTTTACCTTTCCATTTACCTATACCCATTACTTTTGATTTTTCTGCGTTTATTTTTCCCCGCTTCCTTTCCCAGAGTTGTTGAATTTTTCTATTACAGTCTGTATTGCTTTTTCTGTTTGTACTAAGAAAGTAGTGTCGTCTGCGTATGCAAGTATTTTCTTTCCTACCGTGTTTGGAATGTGCAGTCCTTTAATCGAGTTGTCCTGTCTAATGTTTTCTAGTAGGGGTTCTAAGCTTAGGATGTATAGTAGGGGAGATAAAGGACAACCTTGTCTAACTGATTTCTGTATGTGAAAAGCGCTTGTAACACTGTTGTTTATTAATAAATGACTATGTGCATTGTTATATATTATTTTTATCCATGTTTTAAAATAGTGTCCTAGGTTGTAAGCATCTATTGTTTTTATTAACCATTTGTGATCTACTCTGTCGAACGCTTTCTGTTGGTCGATGCTAAGAAAGATAGATTTGTCGAACTAGTTTTTTTTTTTTTTTTTTTTAAATGATATATTTATTGCTATTTGCTTTACAGTAATATTTAAATATGTTACTTAAACATACAAGCAAATTTAAAATTAATTATTCTTTATACACATGTTGACAAAATCATTTAAAATAGTTAACTAATTTTCATGTAAAAAAAATTATTCTCAAAAAAAATAACAAAGGCCATTGATATATTTTTTGCAGTACTGCAAATGAGACCAAATTTGTGTAAAAAAACAATTTGGAATACCAAAAAATAAAAACCACCAAATATTCATGCTTGCAGTACTGCTGATAAAGCCAGTGTGAACAATATGAGAATAGAAACTACAGATATTATTAGGATGAGAGAAATATAATAAAATAAATTAACAAATGAATAGATAAATTATTAAAAAAACATCAAAAAACCATTCTGCAAAAGCATATTTTCTTTTTGAAGGTAGCATAAACATTAGATCCAATTCGTCTTTTTTTTTTTTTTTTTTTTTTTTTTTTGAACCATTTTAGATCCAATTTGACGAACTAGTTATTCAAAAATACTGCACTATTTTGTGGAAAAATGAAAAATTGATCAATAAAATGTTTACTTATTTAACGATAAGAGAGGGTATTTCTCTATAAGTGTATGTGGTATGAATAGTTTAAGAACTTTTATATTTACCTTTAAACATTTTTTGATTTGTTTGATCACTCAAAAAAAGTCACAAAGGAAATAAATGTTGATTGCAAATATTTTCTTATTGATATTATAATTATTAAATACAGTAGGTACTTGTTATATTATTACTTGATGTTCATTGTATATTTTAGTTATGTCCCTTGAACGTAGAAACACTATGCAGTGTGTCACCTTTGTCTTTACGTCCGGCAGGTACTATGAACTTTCACCTGAAGATCAAACGTGTCGCTAGATACTGTTCTCTGTGTATCTAATAAATCTTTGAAGTAAACTTGACGGCGTCTACTGTTAAGTTCTATGTACTACGGGTTCAATAATATAACAGTAGTTTCTATTGGGTACCATGTAATCTCCTTATGCAGAGGCGTAGCGACCCCTCCCGGCGCCCGGGGACAAACTTTCGATTTGCGCCCCCCCCCCTCGAACTTTTCATTTGCACCCCCCCCCTCAAACTTTCAATTTGGCGCCCCCTTAAGATAGGCGCCCGGGGACATATGTCCCCCCCCCCCTCGCTACGCCTCTGCCTGTATGAGCTAATCAGTAAAAAAATGAAGTAATGTGTAATGTGTAAGAAAATTACAGAGCACCAGCTGACCCGCGACGTAGCATACGCCGCTAATTAGCTTAATTCCTATTTTTCAGTAATTCATAATTTGTGAATTCGACACTACCAATGCTGCGACTGAAAATATTTTGCTTTAAAACACTATCAGTAGCTAGTGAAGGACGATTATCCTCACCCTGACTTTCCACTCCTCTCCTCCTTCCCCCCCCCCCACTCCGCCTCCGTTAAAGTAGCCAGTTAATAGGCGACAATGAAGAGAGCAAGCAGAACATGTTATTATCTCCCCTTAGTTTCAAATCGTTTAAAAACTAAATTATCTGCCCCTACGATTGTAAAAAGCTCACCAGACTGGTGGGGGTGGTAGCGATATGGTCTGTTGAGCTTACGTCTTGGTGTCTAGCATGGTCCCAATGAAGAGAATTATATATATATATATATATATATATATATATATATATATATATATATATATATATATATATATATATTCTACTTTTCAGTAATTCATATTTTTAAAAATTCAACACTACCAATGCTGCGACTGAAAATATATTGCTTTAAAACACTAGATGTAGCTCGTTAAATGGGTAAAACTCAATCACATTATAAAAACTGTCTCGTGTGAAGATCAAAAGTACGTACTATCTACTGTTACGAAAATGTACAGAAACTTAAATAGACCATGCCTTGATTAGTGTTGGTTGGTATGCATGCGGCGGAAACGGACAGACAGATTCTGTAATTCAAATCTACACGTAGTTTAATGATAAGGAGGTAGGGGGTGCATAATTAATTATTTAAATTAAGTATAAGATTTGTAAAAAAAAAAAAGCTTGTAGAAAGTCGTGGAGGGGGGGGGGGAGGCAAACGATTTCCACTTGTCTGTATCTAGGTGACTATATTAATTAACTTAATTAGATGACGTCATAACTTAGATTACACATCATTCATGTTAATATTCTAACATCTAAAGACTAAATGATGAATTATGAATTTATGACTGAATGTCCGATAAATTGATGATAATCATATGATAAAAAAGCTGAAAACAAAACATCAGGGATGGTTTTGTTTGATTAGGTGAGTCCTAGACGTGAGGGGGTTAATAGCTGCCAGGCTAAGTCAACAGCCGCCGCTTCACAGCTGGTATGGGGTTAAAAATTGCCCGTTTGATTTTTGCATTCACCTGCATAGCATTGCACGAGGAGGAAAACCGGCGGTGCTGTTTTGATTTGTAAAGCTTTCAAATTTTTTATATTACTTTGTAAAATATGATTATAAATATTTGTATTTATTTAAAACATAGAATAGCCCCCTCAATTGACAAAGTGACAATCCTGTACAGAATACGGTGTATTTTTTTGGAAGAGATAAAAAAAAAAAGATTACTAACCAAATGAGAATCCGGAAAGCATGTGGTTTAGGGGTAGGACAAACTGGTGCCGTTTAGAGTCCTAGGTTCAAAGCTTAGCCCATGATTGTTGTCTAAGAGTGTTAAAATTTAAAAAAAAAATTGTTATGGGAATATTGCTAGAATACAGAATAATATTTATACAAACACTAACGCGCACGCGAGCACACACACACACACACACACACACACTAACGCACACATATACACTGCAAAGCCGAGAGTAGTCGAGTTCGACTCCAGGTTGAAATCAGTAGAACGTCCCGGAGTCCACCCAGCTCTGAAGGGTACCTAACATTATCCCCTTTTTATACCGAGGTCGTTGTAACAGATAAACTCTACTTCATCTACCTCATGTATCTTGGGCACAAACAGGAAAAAGTGATAATTGTTCTGAAGTGTCAAAGAAAAATATGTTCTCATCTCCTTAATACCTTCGTTAAGTTTCAATGTGAAGATATGAAAGAAACACTTTCATGACCTACACATTATTATTAAATTAATATGTCTGAATAAAATGAAATTTTAAAAAACCTAACGTTATGATCATCTAAAAACCATCGTTAAATTCAATGTATAAATGTTTTTTAAAAAAAAACGAGAAAAAAAAATATTATCATATCTAAAATCGTCTCGTCCAAATCTCGTAGTAACGAGATTCAATCCGAGATGTCATCTGCACGCGCAACAACTCGATGTGTAAAAAAAAAATTTGAACCAG
>NW_026733406.1:75000-142500 GCF_028476545.2 Physella acuta
GTGAGCCATTCAGTTTGCGCGCCGGTACATTATTGATGACGGCGTTTCTGGGACGTCACCGCGCGAGCTCCGCAAACAGCCCACCTCCCGGAGTGTTCCCTGCTCACCCCCCCTACTCTGGCAACGCGCAGGTGTATCCGTAGCGCGAGGAAGTGAGCGAGGGGGCCGGCAGAACAGGTTCTAGACAAGGTAGGTTCGCGCGCAACTGTTTTTTTTTTTCTGTGACTTTTTAAAAAAGTTTTTTGTTGTGTTAAGGTGACCAATAAAAACCGTGGGTGAACGTCACTGCGGATTTATAAAGGGAGAGAATTTGGAAGAGATCTTGTAATTGTACCATACGGAGGAACTGAGGGGACCCGGAGTAGCCGTTCTTAATTCTGTTAGTTTATGTTATATGTGATTATTACATTTAGATTTTTCCAGTATTTAATTATATCTTTTATATTTGTTTGTATTTATTTTAAATAGATTATTCATACATAATTCCCTTTATTCTTTAATTTTCCTAATAACTTTTAAATATGAAACTTGAATATCTTAATTCGATTGCATTGGGATAAACATCTCGACTATCTTATAAAGTAATTCATAATTATATTTGTGTTAATCATTCTGTTATAATCAATTTTGATTGCAATAATAGTTTTTTTAATCGCGGAAGTGGATTTTCAATATTTTTCTTCGATTAAGTTAATTAGATTGATTAGGCTTCTTTGCTTTAGAAGTGAGGTTCCGATTTGTAAATTAACATTAATAGTGTCACATTGATATCACATCTTAATAGATTTTATTCAGTTATTCCACGTATTAATTAGCGCAGTCGTTTATTATGACAAAATTATAAAAACGTCCGTCTATTGCTGTTTGAAACAAAAATTACGTATTCGAAAAAGTCGGTGTGATGGGATGGTAGAGCATATGACTGCTAAGTCGAAAGTCTCGAGTTCGAATCTCGGGTTCGTGTCAGTAGAAGGTACCTGAGTCAACCCAGCTTAAGTATCCGACTCACGTTAGGGAAAGTAAAGGCGGGTGAACATTGTGTATACGGTCAGGTTTGAAAGTCCAATTTACTTACATATTCGAGCTTTTTCTTTAATTTTTTTGTCAAACTCCTTCGTCTCTAATTTCCTAATTAAGTGGAATTGACGGATATTAGATAATCCCTTGTTCATTATAGAATTAGTCTTCTCAAACCAAACTATTCCTAATTATAGAATCTTTATTAGTTTTTTTCTAAACCTAGAACAAATATCGTAATCTAACCAATTTTTTACTTTTGTAACCTTAACCGAAAAAGTTTGTAACTATCATTGGATTAGTATCCAATTAAGGATTAAATCTAACAGTTTAACTTAACATTAAAAACTTTAATAATATTTTTACATTTACTATAAGTAGTTCAATATAGTTCTTTTTTACACTCTATAACCTTTGACCCTTTTATTTACATCTATATGTATACACTTTTGTCAGTTATGATAGGATGCTCTCGTTAGTAACTTGTTATTGGGTGTGTCAAAAACAAACCAAATTTGACAAAAAATCATTTTGTCGGACAAGTGCATTCAAATTAGAAATAAATAATTACATTTAAAAAAAAAAAACCGATCGACCGTCATTTTTTTGACAGATATTCATTTTCTAAATATAAAAGTAGCGTGTTCGAATCTGAACTAGGATAGCTGTAAATTAGCTTGCTTGTAAGATAGCACATATATATATATATATATATATATATATATATATATATATATATATATATATATATATATATATATATATATATATACTCATATTGCTAGTATCTGATATAATTATACTTTATTTTTAAATCCAACTGTATAGATAGAGATTTTGATAGTTTTGTAGTCCAGTAAATCAATACAGTATCGTATAGAGCTTGTCAATATTCAGGTTATGATTTGGATAAGTGCCAGATATGGGACATGCGAGTGTTATTACTAGGTTTGAGGTTATTGTTAGGGTTAAAGCAAGAGTTGGTTTTGGGATTAGGTGTAGCCAGAACATTGTTTTTCGGTGCGAAATTACTGCAGGAAATTGAGCTTTGTAAAATGTGAAGCAGTAATGGAATTCTGTGCAGAAAAGAAAAAAAAAGCTGAATAGCTTTTAATAGCCTATGTGGTCACTTTGCATTTTAATATAGAATTTAGATATACAGACATTAGCCAGATTTTTAAAAAAATGTAAGATGTTTTGTTTTTAGATCAGGCAAGACTTTACAGCCAGTTTTGTTTTTGTTTTCATTTAACACTTTAACACAGGGGTCTCCAAACTTTTCAGCCCGAGGGCCGCATTGACTATCAAAGTTCAGTTCGGGGGCCGTTTCTTCCAGGCATGTCTTTGATTTTTCTGGGTAAAGTTCCTCAGTTATCACCAACAAACGTTTTTTTTCCGTAGACAAAAAGATCTCCGCGGGCCGGATGAGAGGACCTCGCGGGCCGCATCCGGCTCGCGGGCCGTAGTTTGGAGACCCCTGCTTTAGCACGATAGATATTCATGCGTATAATAATTAAACAATATCTAGGAACCGCTAAAAATCAAAAGCCCCCTAAAAATCGAAGCCAGTGTGCACTCCAGATTCCCCCCCCCCCCTCTCTCTCTCTCCATCCCACAGTGCAAGGTTAATTTAGCTGTTATCTCTCTATACTGAAGTTATTTAACATAACCCTTGTTTTTATGCTTAAAATATTGTTATATCCCCCAAATCAATAATCTACCGGGTTCGGCGTGGTCGGGTCGGTAAAGCTCATGATTGCCAAACCGAAAGTCCCGAGTTCGAACCACCGGCTGTGGATTTGGTATCACTGGCCCATGTGGTGCATAACTAATGACACGCAATACTTAATTGTGTAGGAGAAAATCCCGTACAACATTATAATCCAGAACAAATAAGGATCACAAAATTGTTTGTAGTATATTGACATCAGTTATACTGGTCCACATTCCACTTTCGTACATTTTAATTTTATATTTTAAGACAAAAAAGTGTCTGTTTTTCATGACGAGAGTTTGTGAACATTCCAGTATCCGTTTGAGGCTGATTATCCGTTTTTGTTGTGAAAAAAAAATGCATTAAAAAAGATCAGATCTTTATCAGAGTTTCTTTCAGGCATCTATCTACCCCCCCCCCCCCCAGAACGAAATGGAATTTATATAGAAAATATATACTTTAAACCAGTGGCGTAGCGAGGTCGGGTGTCACCCGGTGCGGCACTTAATGGTGGCACCCACCAGAGGCGTAGCGACCCTTCCCGGGGACAAACTTTCAAATTTTCGATTTGCACTCCCCCCCCCCCCTCAAACTTTCGATTTGCACCCCCCCCCCTCAAGTTTTTCTCTATATATTTTGCTATTTTTTGCCTTGTGTCACCCCCCCTAAATGGTGTCACCCGGTGCGGTCCGCATCCCCCGCCCCCCCCCCTCGCTACGCCTCTGCTTTTAACAGTGACTCCCCCCCCGCCCCCCCGAAAATTTCAAGTGCCACTCCCCCTGAAAAAAAAGGCTAAAAGAAACACTGATCTTTATTTGAGAAGAAAAAAAAATTAAATTTAGGCTTTTATAAATGATTTAATTTATTTTTCAGATATTAAAAATTACAGCTGAAAGTCGATACACACTAGAGGAAATATTTAGGAAAAAAATAGTTTTAGTAAACATTTATAACAACCAGCAATAAAGAAAACAACAAGAAAACGAAAGAAGCCACTGAATTGTCCAAGCGTTCACAGGGAGACAATTCATCCGGAAAGTAAGGAACAGTAACTGGTGATTCAATCGACATTCGATTATCTTTTCTTTGTTTTCGCGACAAGCTTTGATCAAGTACATTTCGTATCAAGGTAAGAAAATCTGTTTGTATTTTTTTAAAATCAGTAATCATAAGTAACTTGAACATTTAATTAAATTAACTATAGACTTTTCTTACTATCGGTTTTTTTAAATTAAAATATGCGGTCGTTATTTGATGCACTGCTGATTTCAAAATGCAGTAACAAAGGTTCAGTGTGGTTGTCAAATGGTGCTTTGCAGACCCAAACACCCCTTCCTCAGTATTACACCTATTGCCTGGGGGTGGGGCGGGTAAATACAGCACCCCCCCCCCTTAGTGACGCCTACCGGGTTTACATAATAGAAAGCCCATCTTAGTTAAATGTATCAATACAATAGATTGACAGCCCCCCACCCCCACCCCCACTAGAGGAAAGGAGGGGGGCTGACGCCAAATCGTAAACAAATCATAAAAATATACTGATAAGACAACGTTTTACTTAGTTTAAATAATGTTTTACCTAGTTAAATGTAAAATAATATAGGAAAGGGATAACACAAAACTGAAAATGCAAAAAAGGTTGAAGTGGGGTTGACGCGACACCCCAACATACTACCAATGGTGTAATCCGACACACCCTAAAGACGCCATTTGAGACTGATTGTCCGTCATAAATAAAAAATAAAAGAGAAAATGATATTCTTGGTTTATAAAAATAAACTACACAACCCATGCATTTGTACGCACATTTCAATCTCTCTTTTTACTCAGTGAGAGCATTAGTGCATGCGTGCTATCGATTATGGCATAAGTCAATAGATAGCAAGTCTGCAATTAATCATGATCACACCGGTAGCATTTATGAACTGTGGGTTCGAATCCAGACTTGTCATGTAGGTGGTAGGATAAACACTATGATAAGCAGGCACGTTTTGAGTTGGGCAAAGTATATATATATATATATATATATATATATATATATATATATATATATATATATATATATATATATATATATATATATATATATATATATATATATATACAGACATATATATATATATACATATATAAATACAAATATATATATATATGTATATATATATATATATATATATATATATATACTCACTCTGCTGATGTAAATAACTAGAAATATGGCAGATATATAGTGCATGCTTTATGTATTACGTGTTTTTTGCTAAACTGGAAATTCCTTGCCCAGCCTACTTTCACTTTGAGTATACTACACACACAAGTAATATTTCTCTTTAAGACTTCCTAGTTGGTATTTTTTTCTCTGGTCTCATTTCGTGGCATTGAACTTCAAGACATGAACTTTCACCTCTCTCGAACGCCCCTGGTCATGTACGGCAGTGGTGTCACCCAAAGGTCACGTGATCAACACCGAAATGCTTTCTGTGACGTTCGGCAGTCGTTGCACACCCGTGGTTAACTTTATACTACGTCAACATCGCCTGCAAGTGTGGACAAGCATATTCCATTTTGTTCCGGTTTATTTCAGGGTTTAAAATAAACCCTCAAAGGGAGAGAACTTGTACTCAGGGGAAGGAACTCTACTCACGAGTAATCCATTTTTTTAGTTGTAGAAATAAATCAAATTGGTTGGTTAAATTAAATATCAATCACTTTAACCGTAAATACATATTTTTATATCTACTACTTTCTTCTGCTTTTAACGTCTGCTTCCTTCTGCCTTTTAAGTGAAACATTATTTTATTTAAATAAAAATTATCTTGGACTGTATTGTATATTTATTGTGGCTTTTTTTTTTAAATACAGAATCACCCAAGACTTTCGTCAAAATTGTTTTGTAATCGAAAATAGGAAACTTCGTTTCATTTAAAATTAGTCTTTTATGGCACCTACCACGCCCCCCACCCCCACCTCTAACCCGTCACCCCAAGTCCTAAAGTACGTGCATTGATTAACGCTCGCTTTTTTTTATACTTTTAATATAAACTTCAGTTTCCAGTTCATTTAAGCTCCGCGTTCTTAGCTCACAGCTCATCACTTTCTGACACAACAGCTTTTCAAGTCCTCGCCCCCCCCCTCCTCCCCTTTTTCCCGCCCCCCTCCAGAAAATAAAATAAAATTCCGGCGGACTCATCCGGAAAAAAAAAATCGCACTCTGTCTCAGGAAATAAAATCTTGAGTTGAACAAGTACGGTCACAAAGATTCCAAATCAGGTTTAAATGACTTTTTTGTGGGTTGAAACTGAAATGAAACTTTCTGTGGCCCTGTTGGAAATTTTGTAGTCGTAATGAAACTTTAGGGGTCCTATTGTATTTAGTGGTCCCATACACACTTAAGTGGTCGTATTGAAATGATAATGCCTATTGATAATTTGGTGGTTCTGTTGAGAATTTGGTGGTCCTATTATAAATGTAGTGGTCCTGTTGAAAATGTGGTGGTCCTATTAAAAATTTAGTGGTCCTGTTAAAAATGTGGTTCGGTTGAGAATTAGGTGGTCCTATTAAAACTGTAGTGGTCCTGTTGAAAATGAGGTTGTTCTATTGAGAATCTGGTGGTCTTATTAAAATTGTGGTGGCCCTATGCATATTATAGGAGTCATATTAAAAGTTTATTGGTCCTATTTAAGCTTTAGGATTCCTATTGAAACTTTAGTTGTCCCATGAATATTTTAATCGTACTTATTAAAAAATTTAATTTTAATTATAATGCTAATTTTCTAATTTTATTAATTTGTGTTATAAAACATTAAATGTACTGTCGTATTAAAATTCCACTTTTTTGTTGAATTCGTTTAGCAATGAACAATAGAAAGTTATGATTAGGCTTGTAATAAGTCATACACAGTTATGACTATGGCTTGTTATAACTCATACAGAGTTGTGATATGGCTTGTAGTTAGTGTTACTTCCAGACATCTCTAGGGGGGAGGGGGGGGTGCCCCCGAAGAGAGTCCAACCCCACCCCCTACGAAATGAAGTTTATATAGAAAATATATACTTTTAACAGTGTTCACCCCCCCCCTCCCCCCCCCCCCGGAAATTTGAGTCCGCCCCCCGAGAAAAAAGTCTGGAAGAAACACTGCCTGAGTCATTGAGTTTTGACTTTAGCTCGTTATAAGTCATATAGGAAAATCATTATATTTTGTAATGAGTCACATAGCGTTATGTTGACTGCGTGGCCAAAAGCTAGATCACAGACCTACTCTCATGAAGCGTCCAAGTTCGGTTCCTTAAACCCACGTAGACATCCATTAAGAATACCAAATGACAATCAGAAAATAACGCTCAATGCATTCAAATGTTTTACAGAAATAGATGCACTTTAGCTTTCCTTTCTAATGCCTCATTACTCCTTGGCTGTTTTAGTATAGAGTTATAAAACAAGTAGATCTAAAATAAAATTGCTTTTCCCCTAAATCAAAATTAAATGTATTTTTTAACTCTGAAACGAAATAGAGCGTAATGAAAACAAACTATTATTGAGATGTGAATTATGTGAATTAAAAGATTTTTTCTTTTAAAAAAAATCCAATAAAATATGTTTCGCAATAAAATATGGTCACACTTTTAGCTGTTTTATTACATCTGTCACTAGCAAACATTGCGAGTGTTTATTTAAATAAAAATACATTTAATCTTTGTGGAGTTTTTAAAATGTAAAACGTTGCTTTAAAAAATGCAAATGTTAAAACTTTTTAAAAAAAACGCTCTGGATATAAAAAAAAAACGAAACGAAAAAAAAAACCATTCTCCCGATTTGAGAGTCTGTGCATTAACTAAATTAAAGGAAACTGGATACGGTGAAATTTTTCTTTAAGAGAAATCACATGGCTGGTGTTTATTTGATAAAAACCAAAAGAAATGTGTCCTGTTTCGAATTGATGGAAAACTATTTTACACAAATTTTGTTTACTTCCCCTTATAGTGAATTATTTCCCTTCAAAGCGAATAAACTATGGCTAGCCAATAGTACTGGAAAAAGAGATTATTTAGAAAAAAAAATTGAAGAAAAATTTCATTTTCATATGATGTTTGGTTAGTTTTAAGGTGTATTGAAATATACAGGGGAAATAACTCCGCGATTCGGTTAATTCCCTTGGTTGTTGAAATAAAAATGAAATTTAATTTTTTTTCTTACGGATTAGAAAACAATTAGACCTAGATTTGTAAATAAAGGTGCGTGGGAAATAATGTTGTGATAGGTCAGCGATATATATATATATATATATATATATATATATATATATATATATATATATATATATATATATATATATATATATATACAGGAGAGAGCAATATATATATATATATATATATATATATATATATATATATATATATATATATATGTATATATATATATCGCTCTCTCCTTCACTCTTTCGATTTTCGTTCGCTTTTTCTCTGTCTCTCTTTCTCTAGCTATGTCTGTCTCATCTTCTATGTAGCTTGACCAACACCATATTATCTGTTTCTAGTTAGCACAGATGCAATCTTTAATACATATATATATATATATATATATATATATATATATATATATATATATATATATATATATATATATATATATATATATATATATATATATGAATATCTTTTTCGAACATTTTGACTTTGCTCACCCAAAAAATCTGGCATACGATGAAGTATCAATAACAACGATGTGATATTTACACACCACCCACGACACTGGTGTAGCAATGGTCAAACCAATCTATAATTCATCACTGTAATCCGTCTTCTTGTTGTTTTAAAAACAAAACGAAAGTAGAGCGGAAACGGAAATTCAAAGTGCGAGTATGAAAACGATTTGAGGGGGTGGGTAGAAAGAGGAGAAAGTCTTATATATTGTATCCTACCTCCTACATCTAAATTCTAAAGATCGAAACGAATTTCCTAATGTATATTTTTTTTCGTAGACAAATCTATAATACGAGAAAAGTAATTGCTGGCTTTTGGCGGGTTATGTACAGACGTATTGATTGTGTGGTACTTTAAGATTAGTGGCATCACACAGCTAATCTGTTTCATCGGACTTATTGCTTTTTTAAAGTAAGTAATAATAGCTATGAACTATGTCATTGTAGTTGGGCTGAACCTACAATATTGATCCGATATTATTTTTTAAAAAGATTTTTTAAAGTAAGAAAACAAAAAGAATGTTCAACGGTAGTGGGGTGGCATGGTCGGATGGTAGAGCGTACGACTGCTAACCCAAAAGTCTCAAAATCGAATCCCGGGTTTGTGTTAGTTAAACGTCATTAGTTCACTCAGCTGCAATCGGTGGCTGACACGTTCAGGCAAGTAACAGTGTGTGTGTGTGTGTGTGTGTGCATAGTGACAACATCAACCATTCATTTGTCGAGGTCATCGAAACAGATGAACTCTACTTCATCTGCTCCAAGACTGCCATGTTCGACATGGTACTTTATTTTTTAATACTTTACTATAAGATCATATTGAGGTTGTTGTTTTTTTATATTATCTTTCTTAAATCTCATCCTGATCCTAAGTCTAATCCTGACATAGACCGCCATTTAAATCTTTCACAGAACCTTACTCGTAACTAGTAGCGTCACAGGCAGAGGCGTGGGTGGGGTCCGCACCAGGGGACACCATTTTAAGGGTGACACCAAATAAAATAAAAATTGTAAAATTATCTGTCAAAACAATGTTTTATCCAGTTAAAAAATAAAATAAATATATAATAATAGTCAGGGTAACCACAAAATCAAAAATGTAAATTTTTTTGGGGTGGGTGGGGTGACACCCTCAGGTACCACACCCGGTGACACCCTACCTTGTGACGCCACTGCCCGTAAACCGTAACCAGTGGCTCCACCTAACAACAACAAAAAACAAAAAACAAAATTATGGATACAATGCTATTACTATATTACAATGTACAACTCCAACTACACCCCCCCCTACAAGTCCCCCCCCCCCCCTCACTTAACGCCCCGGCCACCGTATATTGAAAATATAAACCAGTGCTAATTGACCAGCTTAGCACAGGGCTGCCAAATGTATAGCGTGCGGGTAGAGGTCACGTGACAACCAACGCAGCAACTTCCGGGACTTTATGTCATGCGCAGAGAGTCAGGACCCAGCAGGGTTGGCGGAACGAGGCTTTTAAGTGTCACTTCAAGGTCAACGGTACTCACACATTTCTCTCTATTGGGGGGGGGGGGAGAGTAACATTGTGATCATGCAGGGGATCTAACTCCAAAAAACTCCTCGGAAGTTAGCCGGGGAACAAGAGGTCGGCGTTGTCGAGTCGGTAAAGCTCATCTTTTGCTAAACCGAAAAGTCTTGAGTTCGAACGCTAGGGCAGATGAGGCTCGATAACAGGGGGCAGCAACTCCTCTTGGAGAGACAACTCCAAAATCAAACAACTGCTGCCTTGTAGTTTGTTCTTGGTTGTCCAAAAGCTACGGAAGGAATTCCAAAAAAAATAAAGCAGGCTGAAATCGGATTCAACGGCCTAAATGTTGCTTGACCAGTTGATACGCATACTTGTGTTGGAAGGTATCCCTTCAACAATAAAATTAAGAACGCAGAAGAAGAATAATTATGAAACAGCTTATCATCTAGGAGAGAAAACTCAAAATCTAACAACTGCTGTCTTTCTGATTGTTCTTGGGTGTACAAAAGACATGGAAGCAAATCCAACAATTTAAGCAGTCAGCAGTCCATATGACGCAAAACTTGTCGACACGTAATACTTAATTATATTCGAGGATAATGCCTTTTATATTATTATTAAAAACAGCGAAGAAGAAATCTACTTTTAAAAACTGATTTTAAAGGTCTTGCGTTGTTAAATTACAAAGTCATTCAAAAAACTTTAAAAAAAAATTTACATGCATTAAGAAAATTATATTTTAAAGACTTCCAAGAAAAGATCATCTACCTCTACTCAAACTTTGAGATCACTGGGGGTTAGGTTTCATGGTGTGAGAACCACTAATATTTGCTCTCGTGTTCAGCCAAGCGTCTCCTGTTTCTAAGAACCCCATCCGCTCTTTAACCCCACCACTAACAAGTCTTTTGTTATGGTACTGCTTTTTATGGAAGACCAAAAAATCATGTTTTGCTTTTTTTAATGACTGCATGAATATACATTTAACGTTGATATGCGAGTTAAGCTCCGTTACAATTTTTTGTTAGCTCCAGCTCAGCTATAGCTGAATTTTAACTCGTTGCGAAAAATGCTGTTTTTCAACTGTAGTAAGTACAAATACTTTTTTCAGCATCTGTAATTGTTACATGTCAAAATATTTCTGATCAGTTCTAATAATTTACTCTTACAATAAAACGCCATTTTAAAAAAGCACCTACAGAAATCTAGACTTTAGAATATTCTGTAGATTTCTATTGTTAAAATGGCGTATAAAATAAATAAAAACGTAATTTTTGTGAAATATTGCCAAGAACAAGGAAAAAAGGATTATCCCAGTAATATGCCATTTATGAATATATCATGCTCGTATTTATTTTATTGTTGTTCAAACGGTATCATTTATACCCGGTGTTTGTTCCTTGGTGGTGAAAATAAATAAATAAAATAACGAAGTAAGAATTTAAGAATGAAAGAAAAAAAGAAAGAAAGAACAAAAAGCAATAAGGAAACGAAGAAAAAAAGAAGAAATTGAAAAGAAAATTCGTTTTACAGCTCCAAGTTCTAGTTCCCAGTTCCCAGCTCCGAAACTCCACCATTCCACCGCCCCCCCCCCCCCCCCCCACCCAACTCCCACGGTAAATGAGTCATGTTTCTTTTATTTAGTCAAAGACCACCTTCCTCCGCACACAACAGTGCTGTTAATATTTTACTGGTAAACATTCGGTCGCTAAGCCAAGCTTCGCTGATCACCTTCTAATTATGGTAATCACGCATGTTAATTTACCTCCCCATCTTCAACATCGTGGTGAATGCTTAATTTATACTTTACGTAGAACTTTACTTTTTCTTTACCAAAAAAAAGATTTGGATGTTGGTAATTTCAGTTAACGTTCATTATATATTCCGAAAGTGTGTGTGTGTGTCTGTTTGTCTGTGTGTGCGTGTGTGTCTCGGTCACGCATTAGTTTGTATTGATCGTCTCGCATCATTAGTTGTTCAGCAAAGAATAAAACAAGCAAGAAAGATCGCGCTTGATTGGTTTCACAAAACGAATAACGGCAAACATAACTTGTCATAAAGAGTTATTTACCTTCGGAGAATGTGGGTTTTTATAAATGTCAAGACTTGACGCGATGTCATTCAAAGATGACGTGTGTTCTATTTATAGTCTAGTCTGGCGTAGACAAAGACAAAAGTTTGTTATAAAAAAGAAAAGTGTGCAGTTTTTACATTTTTACAAGCTTTTATTTAACTTGCTATCTCTTGCTTTCGACGTGCTTTTGTCTTTTGTCTTCGACGTGGATCGAAACTGACTAGTGAAATTTTAACCACTACTTCCGGACCAATTTCTTCAAAACTTGGTACATGGGTCCCTATGAAAATGAAATTAGACATCACATTTAACTTAATTGGATGCTTAGTTAATAATGCACTAAAAAGAAGAAAATAAATTATTTAAAAAAAAATATTTAACTATGCACCACTATTTAACTAACTAAAGAAAACCCTAGGTCACTTTGTTATGTATTGAATACATTTACTAAATTTAAGAAACTACCCACGATTTACTTTATAGTTATTTAAATGGTGGTGCATTATTATATATTTAATGAAAATACATTTTTTATTTATTTTTAGTGCATATTTATATAAAAGCATTGTGCGAAGTATTGAATAAAACAGTGTATAAATTTATATACCAATACAATAGTTATTTCTGTATGCATGGGGTTTTAAAAAAAATCAATTAGTATATTCGGGATTAGGTAGGGCGGTAGAGAGCTGATTAATAAGTCTCAAGTTCGGATCCCAGACTCAAGTTCATTGAACGTCTCTGAGTCCACTCAGCTCTGATGAGTACCTGACTCACGTTACGGAAAATACATGTAGTTAGGCATAGTGCTGACCACACTATCCATTTATTTGCCATACGTCAAAGACACATGAGAACTCTATTCGTATAACCCTAAGTCCAAGTTCGTGTATTGTTTATTTGAATGTGTATGTGTTGAGCTGTTTACATTAAACTTTTAAACACCCACCCTTTTACAACATGTAGCGCTGATCTTAACATTTATAACACTGGGCTATAACGTTGTCGGGTGCGAATGCATTATTCATTTAGCGCCGCTACATAGCGACAATACAACCTTCCATGTTCAGAGTCATTACGCATGTCTTCGCCTCACCGGTGATCAACTACTTTTATCGCCTTCTTTAAATTATCCGTAACTAGATACAAAGTTAACCGGTGTCTCTATGATCGACAGTGCTCTTAAGTTAGGAAACCATGCATGTAAGCATACGAACGTCGTCGTAAAATGTTTGAAAAATACATACAATTTTTTATAATACAATCGTGCAATCTTGTTTTGCACTATTAGATCTTAGTCGTTTAGGAAAATCTAGTCTTCCCGGTTTAAATCATGTAGATTATTTTTATTCTCTGATAGAAATTAACAGAAATTCAGGCCATTATGTAAATTTAGTATAGTAGTGAAGAAAAAAAAAGTGGTTTCTTGAATTTAGGTTGTCCATAAATAAGGTCGCATAGACGTGGTCGAATGGTAGAGTATACGACTTTTAACCCGAAAGTTTAGAGTTCGAATCCGGGTTCAAAGTTGTCTAACGTCACTGAGTTTACCCTGATTTATTAGGGGTAGTAAAGGCGACTGGGCATAGGGCGGACCACACTTTCCCTTATATGCCGAGGTCACAGAAACAGGTGAACTCTACTTCACCTGCATCATGGACCGTCAAGTTCGAAAGGGATCTTTTTCATAAATAACATCAGGCTGTTTTATTTGATTCTTTAACCCCCCCCCCCAACTCCAATATCGTCACGCGTAGTCAACAAAGGACAGGCTACCTGCTTCCATTACCTCTGCTAGGTGCTACCAGTGCTAAGTGCTGCTGTTGCTAGGTGCTACTAGTGCTAAGTGCTGCTGTTGCTAGGTGCTACTAGTGCTAAGTGCTGCTGTTGCTAGGTGCTACTAGTGCTAAGTGCTGCTGTTGCTAGGTGCTACCAGTGCTAAGTGCTGCTGTTGCTAGTGCTACCAGTGCTAAGTGCTGTCGTTGCTATGTGCTACCAGTGCTAAGTGCTGTCGTTGCTAGGTGCTACCAGTGCTAAGTGCTGTCGTTGCTAGGTGCTACCAGTGCTAAGTGCTGTCGTTGCTAGGTGCTACCAGTGCTAAGTGCTGTTGTTGCTAGGTGCTACCAGGGCTAAGCGCTGTCGTTGCTAGGTGCTACCAGTGCTAAGTGCTGTCGTTGCTAGGTGCTACCAGTGCTAAGTGCTGTCGTTGCTAGGTGCTACCAGTGCTAAGTGCTGCTGTTGCTAGGTGCTACCAGTGCTAAGTGCTGCTGTTGCTAGGTGCTACCAGTGCTAAGTGCTGCTGTTGCTAGGTGCTACCAGTGCTAAGTGCTGTCATTGCTAGGTGCTACCAGTGGTAAGTGATACTATTGATAGTGCTACCAGTGCTAAGTGCTGCTGTTGCTAGGTGCTACCAGTGCTAAGTACTGCGGTTTCTAGGTGCTACCAGTGCTAAGTGCTGCCGTTGCTAGGTGCTACCAGTGCTAAGTGCTGCCGTTGCTAGGTGCTACCAGTGCTAAGTGCTGCCGTTGCTAGGTGCTACCAGTGCTAAGTGCTGCCGTTGCTAGGTGCTACCAGTGCTAAGTGCTGTTGCTGCAAGTGAGGTTGTTGACCTTTTCAACAAACTACCACCCTCCCCCCATACCAAAGAACCATAACCCTATCCCTAACTAATCCCTAACTTGGCGGGGGGGGGTATTTTTTCCGGGGATGGAGGGGGTGGATGTCCGATGGGTACTTGACCGGGTTGGGGGGGATATGTCATGCTCCCATGTAACACTACACTTTACTAATTGTACTTCGACGCATTAAGTTTGGTCACAAGTTGGATGGTTAAAATTTAATCCAAAATCATAATCTTGCCTTTAATCTACGCCTTTCAGTTAACCATCTGGTTTCACTGTTACAAATCGTCTGAAATACTAGGTAACCTAGGTAACCATAACCGGTTAATACATCTCAACCGTCTTTCATAGTTCCGATTTGTTTTTATTTTAAGCTTAACGAGGGGATTGAAAAAAAAAACCAAAGTACAACAGCTAAGTGTTGTCTGTTTTATCCAAGTCTAAGAAAATATTCTGGACACAATTTGAATGTTTTATTAAAAACATTGAAATCTAAAAATATATTTCCTAAACATAGGCTACGAGATACGCAACAATTGATGACGTAAGTTCCTTCCAATGTAATTGGCTTCGTTTTTTTTTGTTCCGTTGCCCTAATAATACCATTTTTTTACGTTCAGCATAGCATAGGAAAATGTCTATACCTCTGAAAATTACCGCCCTTTGTCTGAGAAGAAATCTTGGATTACTGTTTCTGAGATTTATCCTAGATGCGCGGGTTGTATTCTTTTTTTTTTATATCTCTAGAAAATTGATGCCGTGTTTTTTTACTGTCAAAGAGGTAAACATTCACAAGTACAGGAAGTGTTTTGTTTGTAACGAAAATGGAAAAAAATAAACCGTAAAGCAATCAATGTATAAGAAAATATGAACAGTTAACAAAGAAAAAGAAAATACGAAAAAAAAGCAAAATAGTAACTATAAAAATCAAATTGCGTAGTTTGTTATGAGACATCTCATAAATAATAACAGAATCTACATAGCAGTGATATTTAGTGCTTCTAATACCTCGGCATAACCAAATCTATCAATGCTTTAAAATCTTTGATCTGCCTTGGGTAAAATGAGACTGCAAACATTAACACTGTAGTGATAAACTTATATGCGTTAAAAGTTTTAAATATACACATTGGTTTTTTTTCTGTGTGTTTAAGGATTTATGTAAACAAAAATAAGTTTTTTTTTAAAAAACTACTTCCGAGTTATGTTGCTGTACAGTTATCACCCCGTATATTGTAAACGGCGGAGAAGGGGGACAATCTCGTGTTTTCTTACCCCAACGTTTGGCCCTATGGTGTTTGTGCCTAGGTCGATCGCCTTCCTCCCCAACTCATTTACTCTACTGTCTAACCCAAAACTATTCCCCGTTTGTTTTATTGTTGTTAAAAAAAAGTGAATTTAGGAAAAGATTGCAGTTTTAATAATAAATTGTAGCATGTCATTTTAATTACAGCCAACATGAATAAGACAATGCGTTGTGATTGAAAATTTTGTGTTAAACACCAATCAAAATTTTAATTGTCAATATTTATTAAATTTCATGTTCCCTTTCAAACCTGACGGTCTATGGGGCAAGTGAAGTAGAGTTCACTTGTTTCTGTGACCTCGGCATATGAAGAGATAGTGTGGTCAGCACTATGCCCAGCCGCCTTTACTTTCCTTAACGTGAGTTAGGTACCCATAAGAGTTGTTTGGACTCTGGGAAGATCTACTGACTTGAACCCGGATTCGAACTCGAGACTTACGGCTTAGCAGTCGAGCTATTAAATTTCATGACGGAAATAAAACCATTCATATTTCTAATTATACAAGACAGTGCAAAACCTGACCGGAACGGCAAAACCTGCGTTTCTTTTTTATTTTATATATGAAACTTATTAATCAATTGTTTTAAAAATATTATAAATTCTTTAATTAACATAATAAATGTTTTCCATGATTTAAAAAACATAATGTTAACTACAAATCGACACTAGTAAAACACAAACAAACCCGCTCTACACCACGCAGTATTGTATGATTCCTCTAGAAGTTGGTTAACAACATCGATAACCATGTATCATACAACAATAACAATAATTACCCGGTCTACTGAGACTTCGGGGTGCTTGAAACTTGAACAAGCACTCCAACCTGGCAATTTTAGAGAGCAGCCAGTAATCGTTAAACAAAACAGTTTCAAGTATTTCATCACAACCTTTTATTTTTCGAAATGCTGACTGAATATCCTACATGTTGTTTATTAGAAACCACATACATGCATCTATATATATATATATATATATATATATATATATATATATATATATATATATATATATATATATATATATATATATATATATTTATATATATATATATTTATATATATATGTGTGTGTGTGTCTGCAGATATATATATATATATATATATATATATATATATATATATATATATATATATAATATGTATATATATATATATATATATATATATATATATATATATAAACTATGAAGTATTATTGATTAGCAAGTTTGAGATGTTATAATCTGTATTATTCTCAAATTTTCAATAAATCGGTTAAAATATACTTTAAATGTTACGATCAAATTAATGATTTTTCCTCTACTAAAAATATATAGGTTACAAGCAAAGGGTTTAAACATATTTCTTTTTACCTTTAAAAAAAATGAAAATATGTCTTTATTAATCACATTTTATTAATTAAGCGCATCTTTAGAAACTCGATTCAAAGTCTAAATTTTAATGTATGAAAATGAAACGTTAAAATAATCAAGAAACTATTGAATATGAGTGCTCAAATTAAATAAAAGGCAATTTCAGACGAGTCAGATTTTATATTTATAGCTTTTCTATGTTGTGCAATGAATAAAGGGGAAACCACCCTACAATTGCACTGTTTGTCTTTTCCTAACTGTCACCCAGGGCGTAATTTTTATAGACAGTTATATCAATTTGTGTTTGCTTATTTTCTTCCCTAATGCTATAATTAATGTTGTCGGTGTGCATCATTGCGTTACTCCACGATGAAAGACGGCTTATTGCAGACATACTGACAGCTAGGTTTGCTATAAATAGACAGAAGTATAATTTTACATGAATCTTTTTATAAGTGCATCGAAGTTATTCTTGTAACCTTAACTAACCAACACACACTCAACAAAAAACATTAATCTTGGATGGTCTTTAACTATAATGATTATCCAATTTTATTTTAAATTTATGAAAATATAGACAGGTTTTAACAAATTCAAATAATTTAAAAAATTTTAATATACACTTTTAAATGTGTACTGTTTTGTTTAAATTAATAATTACTTTTTTTCTTCTTTTTTTTAAAAATTTCTAAATATTTTTTTATTGCCGAATACAAAAAGTAAGACACAAACATTTTCTAAAAATAGTTTATCTTCCTTTCTAAATATTGTATCGCCCGCGTCGGTCTCCGCTCTGGGGCAACGACGGGCGGGGATGCTAGTATTATAATATACGGGCTCACTAATCAGATCTGGACACTGGCTAATGAAGTGAGAAAAAAAGAATAATAGCCAAAAAATATCCTTCAATGAAGGGGATTCAAGGATTCTAACTTTACACTTCAGGATAATGGAAATACTACAATGATGCAAACACACATACAAACACACACACACAAACATATATATATATATATATATATATATATATATATCTAATATATAAAGCTTAGTTCTGTATGTAAAACATATGTTTGTCGTTGGTCTTCGATGGATTTAAGTGTTAGATAATTAAAGTCCTTATGGTCTACATTTATGAGTTAAAAAATTAATATTGATAGTTTTGGGAAATAATTTTCATTTATCAAACTGAAAGTAATAATTTTCGGCATGTTTATTAAACACAAGTTTTAAAAAAATATCATCTTTTACAACAATTCTAATTATGTCTTTATTTAGTCCTATAGCACTTACTTCCCTTTGATAAATTAGGAAAACACAATTACTTCCCTTTATAAAACCATTGCATTTTGTGGAAAAGAATTTACTTTTTAATTACTTTGTTTTGGTGTTGGGAAAAAAAATAATTACATAATTAGCGGGGATTGATCAAGTGCAAATGTTGTAGGTATTTTACGGATAAGCTTAGAGTATTATAATTGTTCATCAAATTGAAACAGGCGCGTTCGTTTAAGTGAGTGCAAAAGACTATGAATAAGTTGGGGTACTATAGTCGTTCATTAAGCTAAAACAGGTGATTCCGCCCCGGGCGTTTATGTTCGCGTTAGTGTTTTCTTTGTGTTTAGGTGGGTTTGCGTTAGTGGTTGCGTTTTGATTTGGTTCGTTTTTGTTCTTTCTTTTTTCGTTTTTGTTTGTGTTTTTTTCTTTGGGTTTGTATTTGTGTTTTTGGTTGGTTTTGCGTTTGGATTTGGTTTGTATTCGTTTGCTTTTTCGTTGTTTTTTTGTGTTGGTATTGGTGTTTGTGGTTGTGGTTGGGTATGTTGTTAGGTTTTTGTTTTCGTTTGCTTTTTTGTTTGTTTTTTCTTTGTGTTTGTATTGGTATTTGTGGTTGTGGTTGGGTTTGTTGTTAGGTTTTTGTTTTCGTTTGTATTTGTAATTGTGTTAGCGTTATGTTTGCGTTTTGTTGTTTTGGTTTTGGTTGGTTGTGGTTTGGGTGGGCAATGCCGGGTTTATGATGATTACTAAACACACAGGTAATGGTCTTTAACAGAAAGGTTTTTCACAGAAGCCAGAGCAGGGCCTGGCCTGGACGGCTAGTATATATATATATATATATATATATATATATATATATATATATATATATATATATATATATATATATGTATATTTTATTTTATTTTTATTTTTTTAAATTTTATTTATTTATTTCTATATAGGGGGGATCCACTTAAAATTTTCAGGGTTCGGAGGAGGGGGGGGGGGCGGACGCTGGTAACAGTATGTATTTTCTATCTACATTCTGAAAGCAATAGTACATATATATATATATATATATATATATATATATATATATATATATATATATATATATATATATATATATATATATATATAAATGTATATATATACATATATGGCACTATATTGTCGTATTTCATACCTTCGTAGAAAAGTGTCACCCTTACTGAAGACAACAGTCTGCTGCCTCCTACACCTCTTCCCCCACCCCCTCTTAGCTATGCCTCTGTAAAACCTCAAACAAACAAATATTTGTTAAAAACAATTTGTTTTGTCTGCCATTTTTTGCTCATCTGTCCACCCCATCAGTCCCAATGCAAAAATTTAATTTTGTCGAGTTTGTTTTATGCACGCTCATTAATCTTTGATTCAGAAATTTTAAAAAATAATGATAATTATAATAATTATTAAAGAACCCGTTAACAAATTTTTTAAAAACTGCTGTGGAGTATTAGTTTTTAATTTCGTTAGAAAAATTGTTGGACATGGGAAAAAAGAAAACTGTTGTCTTTGATTGGATGGGGGATTGTTTCGTTTTCTCTGTTGTTGCACTTTCGTTCAAGTTTAAAAAAAAAAAATGAGAAAACGTGTGTTTCTTTAAAGTTTAGATAGGCATAGACAATTTAAAACATTATTAATTAAAGCTTTCAAATACATGTCTATTATTAAAATTATAGGCTAGTGTATCTAATTAAAACATCGGTTAAAGCTTTCAAATATATTTCTATTATTAAAATTATTGGCTAGTGTATCTAATTAAAACATCAGTTAAAGCTTTCACATATATTTCTATTATCTAAATTAAATGCCAAATGTATCCAATTAAAACATTATTAGTTAAAGCTTACAAAATATTTCTATTATCTAAATTATTGCTAGAAGGAAGTCTCCTCCCCCCCCCCCCCCCCGAACGTAATGGAATTTATATAGAAAACATATTTTAACCATTGTCCGTCCCCCGTCCCCCCAAATATCAAGTGCCCCCCATCCCCCTCCCCTCGGAGAAAATAAAAGTTCTGAAAGAAAAACTATTATTGACGGACCAGCATTTTTAAATAAGAATCAACCCATTGATTAAATCTAACCTTATACAACTTTATACACCTCAACTAACCAAACCTTAGACCCAGTGGCGTAGCGAGGTCGGGTGTCACCCGGTGCGGCACTTAATGGTGTCACCCCCCCCCCCCCCAGAGGCGTAGCGACCCTTACCGGGGACAAACTTTCAAATTTTCGATTTGCATCCCCCCTCTCAAGTTTTCGATTTTGCACCCCCCCCCCCCTCAAGTTTTCGATTTCCACCCCCCCCCCTCAAACTTTCGATTTGCACCCCCTCCCCCCCTCAAACTTTCGATTTGCACCCCCCCTCAAGTTTTTCTCTGTATATTTTGCTATTTTTTGCCTTGGTGTCACCCCCCTAAATGGTGTCACCCGGTGCGGTCCGCACCCCCCGCCCCCCCCCCCTCGCTACGCCCCTGCTTAGACCTTACCCGCCTATTTTGTTTTCTTGATCCCACGTAAGTTCATGCAGTTTAATTAGAAACTAAATATTGTTTCGTTAAAAAATACTTTTTTATTTACCCGCCGAGCTAATATACAAGCAGATCCAGGTTTTATTGTTTACTGTATAAAGAAAATTTAAAAACATGACCGCGTTGGGGCGCCATAAATTAAACGCTCGCCTTGGGTGTAAAAATACTTATCTGCTGGGGGTAATTTTTATCTGCGGAAAATTAGCCCACATGTGTGTGGGGAGTTTAAATATTTATTTCTTGTAAAAACGGCGGCAGGGCAATACATTATCGCGACAACGGTTTTTTTTTCATTCAAGCTGTTATGGTAAGAATTTGGGTTAAGACCGGCGATGGGGGTAGGGGGGAGGGGGGTCGGTCGATATTAGGGCCGATGATGCGGTTATGATAACAATACTAGAAACAGTTGCTGTGTTAGACTAACATGAGTGCTGGTTGAAAAATATAATAATTTATCTTCCTACAGTGTTGAGATTAACAATAATAAGAAAATAAAATTAAAATAACACTAAAAAATAATTATTGTGATAACAATGGCATTTTAATCATTATACTACGGGAATAAAATGATTAACACAATTTTAATAATACTATTAGTAGTTAAAACATGAGTATTATGTTAAATAAAAATGGAACGGTTTGGTTAGAGGGTAGAGCGTTCGACTGCAAACCCGAAAGTCTCGAGTTCGGATCCCGGGCTTAAGACCTTAGAACATCCTTCATGTGTGCTTGACTCAAGTTAGGGAATTAAAGGCGAGGTCACAGACATAGAAGAACTCTACTTCATCTGCCCCACGAGCAGACAGGTTTGAAAAGGCTGCTTTACTTATGCTTACTTAAGATAACATTATTATAATAACATACCTGACTGCAACCCGTTGCACTCTACCTGGCATAAGGATACATAGTCAGTTTTGCTAGTACAAGGTAAAGATAAATGTGGGGTGGGGGAGGGCTGTTGAAACTTTCGAGGGGGGGGGGGAATTGAACTTAACGGCGGGACTGACATTGTCAAAATAATAAAATATTTTCTATATAAATTTTATTTCGTTCAGGGGACTGAAGGGGGGGGGGGGGGGGGTAGAAGAGCTTCAGAGAGGCAGTGCCCCCCCCCCCTCCCCAAGAGATCGGTCCTAGGACCTTTGACCACAGGTGCTTTGACCATAGGGGGTTTGACCATAGGGGGTTTGACCACAGCGGAGCTTTGACCATAGCGGTGCTTTGACCATAGGGGGTTTGACCATAGGGGGTTTGACCACAGGTGTTTTCTCAGCAGAGGGTCTTTGATCACAGGTGTTCTATCAACTGGTGTTTGATCACAAGCGCTGTGTCCGGCTTTCCCAAAGGAAACTCTTTATCCATTGTCATTGTCCTTGGAATATGACAATAAACATGAGAAAACGCCTAGTAAGACAGGTACTACATGTTAAACTGAAAGATTTTTAAAATATTTAGTTTTTTAAATAAAAAATCTAACATTTTTCTCAAAAAGTAGTGCTATCTTAAGTTAACTGCTAACAATTAACCTCGAACAATTCGCCGTTAAATGCAAACGTTACATTTTCCTGGTCAACATTTGGTCTGAAAGCTCTTTTAATAATTCAGACTGGCTGCGCAGCTAGCGTGCGCATGTTCGCCCTCCTTCCTGTCTGTTTTGAGTATTGTATGAACGAATGTTTACACGTGACTCCCCATTCTAAAAATAGTTTTAAATTTGTATCAATGGGTTGTTGATTTTTAATCATATATATATATATATATATATATATATATATATATATATATATATATATATATAATTAGAGGCCTACGGATATCTCTTCACCTCTGACTTTAAGGCATGTTGGAAAATTTGGAATATCCTATTTTCACCCCATTCCCTCTTAATTCATTGCTAGAACATTAAAAAAAATATTCCGACGCTATAAAAAATGAAGCAACAAATCAATTATTGTGAAAATTTTCCTGCGGATTTCAGCATTAATAGATATGTATGACACACCTTTAAATGGAAACACATCATCACGTCACGCAGATCATGTTAATTATTTATCTTTAATCAGTTTTTATCACACACAAAAAAACAACAACACAGAAACTATTATTTTATCTATTCAGAGATTATAGTTTTTTTGTTGTACCAGGCCAAAATAATTAACTCACAACACTACAATAATTACCTGATTTTAATAATCTCCAACAAATGCCTGGTACGCATTTAAACTGGCTAGCTCAATTACTTAATAACTCTAATGTGCTGGGATATGAAGCTTGTAGTGCTATTAAAGCGTCATGTTGAGGTAAAGAAGAATCATTGTCAGGATAAAAAGTGGTAGATCCAGAGTCTTCTGTTCCACTTAGTACTGAATCGTCATATTTCTAAAACAGGGGTTCTTAACCCCTTCAATCGAACCCCAGGGGTTTGACCATTCTGTCTGAGGGGTTCGGTGGAGGTCAAGACACACGCCCGGCTCATATGCTTCACGATCAGATTTTGTCAGTGCGGACGATACAACTATTAAGAAGGGTTCCGTGAACGCGACTGTGAGACTGGTGGGGTTCGATACCTAAAAAAAGGTTAAGAACCACTGGTCTAAACATCTAGTAGGACGTGAAACCTATTTTACCATTACCTTCCCTACAAGTCGAGTTTTTTAATAGAAAGAATCATAGTGACGATTAAAGTTTCCACTTTTGGCAACTAGTATCCAATTCATATTTAAAATAGTGGCGTATGAAAGGGGGGGGGGGTGTAAAGGGGCTAGCCCCCCCCCCCCCATCTTCTCACTGAAACACCAAATTAACAACCATTGCATTTTAATTTACAAATATTGATGTGATCTTGTCGATACTTATAATTTAAAGATTTTGGAAATAATAATATCACAATATTTGTTCTTAAGATTTTAAAAGCGCTATGTAATATATAGGGCCTATGTATAATATGTATATGATTAAAATGTGCCCCACCCCCTGCTTTATGCCAAAATCCTATCTACGCCACTGGTTCAAGTAACTTTATCTTTTGCAATTGACCATCCTTGAGTAATTCATTTTTACATTTGAACGTCGAACAACTAACCTATCACCACCACCCCACCCCTCAACCCACTTTTCGAATGTGCATTCATGCAGAAAGAACACTGAGTGCAAATTTACTAGCGCCACCTAGCGGCGTAAGGACAGGAGCAGACGTTTGCCAGATAAACTTGTCTGTGACCAACTGAGTGGAAAAACAACGGTCACACGGGCGCCGAAAGAGAAAAAAAAAGCTGTTTAACCCTTTCTTTCGTCACTCTCAATCAGACACGTCGTAACAATTTTAAAGAAAAGGGATCGCACGTAAGGTGTTAAACGGCTGGTGGGTTCGAAAGGATTGTCTGTTTAATTTAGAATCCTTTTTACTTTCTCGTATATACAAAGTATAGAGAAAGTATTGTAATCGTGAAAAAAAAATTCGAGATTTTTACAAATCTCGACGTTTTACACCTCACTGATACGGAAAAACATAATTTTACAATCTTGTCCGTATGTCTGTGTGTCTGTCTGTCTGTCTGTGTGTCTGTGTGTGTGTAAACACGATAACTTGAGTACCGTTACAGCTAGGTTGATGAAATTTCATATATAAGTATTTTATCAAAATCGTAGATCCGTATCAACTTTTGAGCGATTTCCGATAACCGGAAGTGAATTTTGAATTTTTCAAAAGCCTATAACTTGAGTACTATTTCAGATAGATAAATGAAATATCACATGTAAGTAAAAGATCTAATTCTCTACCTTCTGTCAAATTTTGAGTAATTTCCGTTGACCGGAAGTACTAATTTACGCTATTTCCGATTTCTCAAAAAACGCATGTAAATTTATAAAGTACTAATAATATTGCGCACTTTTATGCACATTTTGTTTTGGCGTTCGCTTGGTGCGCAATTCTTTTTTCTATGAGATTCTATTCTATTTTTAAAAGTTTAAGTAATTAAACATCATGTCTACATTCCAAGTTATATAAAAATATTCGAGAAAGTTTAGGGGAGATCACTCCCGGTTTTTTTTTTCTATAAAGCGACTGGTAGACACGAAGGGATAGTCAATTTTTCTTGGATATTTTTCTCTTTTGCTATATATAAAAAGTTGATATTTTTCACGGGGTTAACTCTTTATTGGAGAATATTAAAAATGTATTTGTCTACTGCAATTTAAGAGATTTCACATTTTTTCACAAATACTTTTCTATTTTACTACAACAATAGCGACAAAATGTTTGAATTTCTTTTGTTTTTGTTTATTCATAAATACCATTGGTTTAGATGCATATTATCTATGGTTTCGAAGGTATAGAAGCTTTCTATAGGAAATGTAGACCACAATTTCCAATTCAGCTGTGCTATTTTATTCACACTATTTTTTTCACCATGATCTACGTTTCAAACATCACAAAATATGTTAACTCATAAAATAATTTAAAAATTGTATTCAGCTATGTAAGTTTTTAATCAAAACTAGTTATTGTATTTCATAAGCTTGATCAGCCGAATACTTCAAACGCATTTAATATAAATCATAACTCTGCTTTGTCTATAGCCCTGATCACGTTGCCAAATGCGCAGATAAACTTAAAATTTCATTTCAGTTCTTTGTAGACGATTCTTATTTCGAAGACACTTTCATTTCTTTATTCAAATTATTTATTTCCTGCTTCTTCTTCCGAATCCTCTTGTCACTTTATTGGAAACAATTTTCACACTTGAATATACACTGTTTATTTATTCCATATTCTATTGTAATCGTGCCAATTTTTAATCTGTCAATCACATTCAATTGACATTTCTCTAAACTCACTGATTTCAATGCTTTATACATTCAGAAAATTAGCCTAATTTATCACTGAGATAGAAACTTAGACAATTAAAAGAAATATTTTTTTTCTCTATTTTTCATTATCTTTCTTCAATCTTCATTGTTTAATTTAGCTGACAAAACACCTGCCAAATTTATTTACACTAAAATCAGCGGCAGCTTTCTCTTTTCTGAAATTTTCGCTCCTGAAATAACTTCTCTCTTGAAAATAGAAGAATTTTTATTCCATATTTCCACACTCTCATGCCATCGTTTAATGCACCCGTCAATACAACTGTCTTCATGCACATTTTACTTATTGCAGCTTTTTTAATAATATCAATTATGTTTTCCATATTGACTTATTTTCGTGCTATTGTTTAACACGCCCTTCAAAACACTGTCTTAATGCACATTTTACTTATTGCAGCTTTTTTTATATTCTCAAATATTCCTCTCTGAAAAACCATTTTTGGGGGAAAAACTCGATTATTGTCTAAAAAACTATAACTATTGAAAAAATAGATTATTTATTCCATATTTACGTATTCTCATTGCTTTCTTTTATACAAATTAAAAAACCTGTCACATTCAACATATTACATTTTGAAAAGCCGCAACTCCTTTTTATTAAAACAAACAGTATTACTTATTCCATATCTAGTTGTTTTTTATATCTTCATTTAATACACCCATCAAATCAAGTGCACATTCTCTTATGAAAAACAATAACTATTGGAAAAACAGGATTTTTGATAAAACAGGATATTTATCCCACATATAGTTGTTCTTATGCCTTCATACAATTCGCCCATCAAAAGAACTGACACATTCCACATATTCCCCAATGAAAAACAATAACTATTGACAAAAACAACGAATATATATATATATATATATATATATATATATATATATATATATATATATATATATATATATATATATATATATATATATATTCCATATTTGGTTCATTCTCATGCTTCCGTCTAACTCACCTATCAAATCAACTGACACATCTCCAAATCTTAATTACCGCAACTGTAAATCACCCCCAAGATTTCGCCCTTACACCCCCACCCCCCACCCTGCCCCACCCCTGACTCTTAAACTAACAATTGAATTTTTGCAAGGCCATGCGGAAATAACACAACGCTTCTATCGGATGGTCGCTCCCAGGCTTCAGCCCGGGGCCAAGGCGCCAAGTGATCCGTACATTATTGAAGAGCTGTGCTTGGAATTTGCTTTCACAATAGCACCTTGGTGTTTTGTTATTGCTTTGATAAGGAAGAGGGTTGGATGCTGGTGAGGGTTTGAAAAAGTAAGACAAGGGGAAGGAATTGGGGACAGTAAAGGCAATGCTGAATGAAAAGTAAAATTTTGTTATTGCTTTGTTAAGGAACGGGTTGGATGCTGGCGAGAGTTAGAAAAGTAAGACAAGGGAAGGGATTGGGGACAGGGGAGCCAATGCTGAATGAAAAGTAAAATTTTGTTATTGTTTTGATAAGGAACGGGTTGGATGCTGGTGAGGGTTTGAAAAAGTAAGACAAGGGGAAGGAATTGGGGACATGGGAGGCAATGCTGAATGATAAGTAAAATTATGTTATTGCTTTGATAAGGAACGGGTTGGATGCTGGTGAGGGTTTGAAAAAGTAAGACAAGGGGGAAGGAATTTGGGGCAGGGGAGGCAATGCTGAATGAAAAGTAAAATTTAAGTATCCTGGAAGAAGACGGCTTTCTAGGAGTGAATTACTGATGAACTCGTCGAGGTCAGGTAGTCGAAGTAACCGTTTTACAGGCGCAGGGCTAGTCTTAAAACTTCTAATTCAATTTATAGTAGAAACGTTAAAGTTGCCTTTAGACCACTGGTGCTTAACCTTTTTGGAGGTACCGAACCTCACCTGTTTCAAATATATTTGAAACCCCACCAGTTTATTAATATTTCTATCGTCCTCACTGACAAAATCCGATCATAAATCATAACAGGAGTCGGTTGTTTGCCTTGATCTCTGTCGAACCCTCGAGACTGACTCACCGAGCCCCCAGGGTTCGATCAAACTCAGGTCAAGAACCATTGTTTTAGCACGTGTTTTAGAGCGTTAACTCGCTAATAACAGTCATTCATAGTGTGCATTGCATATGCCATATTAATTACAACATTACCGAAAAGGACAGTAATTATTTTGCAATTTAAAGCCACACTCGCAATTTCTTTTTAAAGCAAGTTCGAGATTCCTTTTTTTTTTCTTCTAATATTAATCAGCGGTAATTAATTATAGTACTCGGACAACAGCAATAAATCTGCCCCCCCCCCCCCCACCCCAGGGCGTGTGTGTATAGCACAACGTCCGCCGGCAGAATACGATGATGAAACGATAATTGTAATCATATCGAGTGTTTGGGAATTCCCTATCGTGTCTGATAGCTCAGCGGTTCTCAGGTTTTTAGCTTTGGTGGAGCAGCGAAGTGAAGTGAAAAAAATGTGCAACGGAAAGCTGATCTGAAGACTGAGTAGAAAAGAGCGCGCAGTGGCATTTTTGATTTCTTAAATCGAGCGTTTATAGACTTAAGCAAGGAATTAAAATGTGTACATTGTAGCATAATAAACAAACTTTCCACAAAATATGAGAAAATTAATGTATTAGTGTAATTAATTGATATATTGCGCATATTTCTGTTTGCGCTTTTTTCATTGTGCATTTTTCCGTTTGCGCATTTTTCTGAGAATCGGTCAGCGCATTTGTACTTGAAAGCTCTAAAATGTAATGTTATCACCTCTTAATTTTGTTATAAACAATTTAGGCTGCGTTTTAGTTTTAAAGATGTCTAACCAACAAAGTTTTTTTAGTGCCCAAGTCACACGTGACAGGTAAAGTAGAGTTCATCTGTTTCAATGACCTCGGCATACAAAATTATGCTGTGATCAATCAATACCCAGCCACCGTTACTTTCCTTAATATGTCAGGTACTCATTAGAACTGGGTAGACTCAATGACTTTCTAGAAACTCAATACCCGTATCCGAACTTGAGACTTCCAAGTTAGCCGTCGTTCGCTCTGCTATCCGACATCGCCGTATTTTATTTAACCAAAAAAATTATCAATAAAGTTCATTTTTTTTTAATTTTATCGATGCAAAAATCCACCTTAACTGCATATACGCCAATTACGAAATTTCTCACATAACCAGAATTTTCGACAAAATAATTTTTTCGTGTATTTTTTTCCCCCTTCTCTCTTCATCAATTTAAAGACGAATATATTTCACATAGCGCAGACGTCAATTAAAATGCAGTAATCATTATAAGCAGTTTAGCACAGACACCCCTAGGCTATTGATGAGGAAGAGAAAAACATCTCTTTAATTTGATTAACCCCCTTTATTTTAATGGGTCTAAAAATAGAAGCCGATATTGACGTAGTTTGAAACAATATTTTCTGGCGCTTGAGAGTTGTTATTGCTGGGGGGGGGGGGGGAGGGGGGGGGGGGGTCAGAGTTTATAGGGATAATGATGATGTAATTGTGCTGAATTGTCGTTTTCTCGTGATTGTACGAGAGTGCATCGTGACAGTGCGGCGGTGCATCCGTGATAGTTGGATGGTGCACCGGGATACAAAGTCATCTCATGATATTTGCTGGGTTTATTTGTCAAGAGGAACTAGTATTCTCTTTTTTATGCATTCCTACGCGTTAAATCTAAAGGCATCACAATACACCACCCACACTTTCGTTTTCTTATTCAGTTTGATTCTTGTCTTTCTTATTTCCCAATAATTAATCCAAAAGCCCTCACCTTATATTTCTTACCTTTTTGGTCTAGAGATGATCTTGTCTTCTCTTTTCCTTTTTCTAACCGCGAACAGCCATAAATTGCCCACAAGTTCGTTTTCTTATTCAGCTTTATTCTTGTCTTGCTAAGTTCCAATGAGTTCATTTGAAAAGCTTCAAAACCTCACCTTAAATTTGTTACCTGGTATGATTGATCTAGATGAACTTGTCTTCACTTCTTCTTTCATTAACCAGTGCAGCAACACACCGCCCACAAGTTCGTTTTCTTATTCAGTTTGATTCTTGTCTTTCTTATTTCCCAATAATTAATCCAAAAGCCCTCACCTTATATTTCTTACCTTTTTGGTCTAGAGATGATCTTGTCTTCTCTTTTCCTTTTTCTAACCGCGAACAGCCATAAATTGCCCACAAGTTCGTTTTCTTATTCAGCTTTATTCTTGTCTTGCTAAGTTCCAATGAGTTCATTTGAAAAGCCTCAAAACCTCACCTTAAATTTGTTACCTGATATGACTGATCTAGTTCAACTTGTCTTCACTTCTTCTTTCATTAACCAGTGCACGGCCCACAAGTTATTTTCTTATTCAGTTTGTTCCTGTCTTGCTTATTTCCAAAGGCATCACCTTATATGTGTTAGCTATTTGGTCTAGAATCTAGATGAACTTGTATTCTCTTCTCCTTTCCTTAACCCTTGTAGTTATACATTGCCCAAAAGTTCGTTTTCTTATTCAGTTTGTTCCTGTCTTGGTTATTTCCAAAGGCCTCACCTTATATTTGTTAGCTGTTTGGTCTAGAATCTAGATGAACTTGTATTCTCAACTCCTTTCCTTAACCAGTGCAGCAATACATTGCCCACAAGTTCGTTTTCTAATTCAGCTTTATTCTGTCTTGCTAAGCTCCGATGAGTTCATTTGAAAGTCAGAAAACCCTCACTTTTTATTTGTTACCTGATATGATTGGCCTAGATGAACTTGTCTTCACTTCTTCTTTCCTTAACCAGTGCACCGCCCACAAGTTCGTTTTCTTATTCAGTTTGTTCCTGTCTTGGTTATTTCCAAAGGACTCACCTTATATTTGTTAGCTGTTTGGTCTAGAATCTAGATGAACTTGTATTCTCAACTCCTTTCCTTAACCAGTGCAGAAATACATTGCCCACAAGTTCGTTTTCTTATTCAGCTTTATTCTGTCTTGCTAAGCTCCGATGTGTTCATTTAAAAAGCCTCACCTTATATTTGTTACCTGATATGATTGGCCTAGTTGAACTTGTCTACACCTTTCCTTAACCAGTGCAGCAATACATTGCCCACAAGTTCAATTTCCTATTCTGTCTTATCTGTGTCTACAGATAATCCTTTAACAAGTTTCAGAAGGTGCCGCCCTCCTATTGAATTCCTCAAATGGGAATTTTATTGTAATTTTGTCTGTAAATGAAATGTAGCTTTGTGGCAGAAATCTTCACGGGGTTTTATTTAATCATGAGCTTGAAGATGGAGATCGAAAATTAAGATCTAGTAATCTATGCGTGACGTCATTCTTCTTCTTCTTTGTCCTTAATTTTTTAGTGTTGGAAGAGATTACCCCCAACACAATTAAGTATTACGTGTCAACTTGTTATGCGCCATATAGGCTATTGACTCCGATTTCAACCTGCTTTTCTTTTTGGATTTGCCTCCATAGTTTTTGTCCAACCAAGAACAAACTACAAGGCAGCAGTTGTTTGGTTTTGGAGTTGTCTCTCCTAAAAGAGTTGCTGTCACCAGCTATCAAGCCTCATCTATCCGGGGGTTCGAACTCCAGACTTTTCAGTTTAGCAGCCATGTCATTGTTCAAAGAGATCATTCTCATCTGCATCATCATTATTAATATCATCATCACTTCTTCCATCATCATTCTCATCACCGTATTAAACCATAGATCCATTTTTCGTCATAAGGCCTGGTTATATATCCATTAGTACCATTTTAGCGGGGAGTCTTTTAAACTTCTAAAACTGTTTATAAATCCGAATACAGTTTCAGTAGGATGGTGATGGGGGGGGGGGGGGGGGGGGGTCCCAGCACCTAGAGACACCATCTAGGGGTGACATCAAATCCAAAAATCAAAAAATTTCCAGTCAAAATATTGTTTATCCAGTTAAGATATTAAAATAGTAGGGTTGAGGGGTGACACTAAATAAAAACATCGTAACATTTCCTGTCCAAAAAATGTTTTTTTCTGATTTTTAAAATAAAATAAAATAGTAGGATGGATGGGGGACATCAAATCAAACAATCGTAAAATTTCCTGTCCAAACAATGTTTTATCCTGATAAAAAAATATTAGGGTGAAAGAGGTGACACTAAACCAAAAATGCAACTGAAAAAACACCAGATGAAACCCGACATTGTGACGCGACTTCATAGTTTATCTCAAATTTCCTGCTTCGAATATCACCCCTTTACTCCACTTTCTTTAAGCTGGTAAATGACAATGTCCACGTAAATTGTTCATATAAATTTAACACTGTTCATATTTCGGCGGGTAGACAGGAGACGATTGAGTTCTAGATCTAGAGCAGGGGTTCCCAACCTTTTTTGACTCTAGAGCACATTCTAAAATATCGGTAGGGTGGCGGGAACCACCTATTTTAAATCGACAAACTCCTTCCAGAGGCGTAGCGACCCTTCCTGTCACCCGGGGACAAAACTTTCAATTTGCACCCCCTCCTCTAACTTTCGATTTGCACCCCCCCCCCTCAAATTTTCGATTTGCACCCCCCTCCCCTCAAACTTTCGATTTCCATCCCCTTCAACCATTCAATAATGTTTATAAAAAAATTCCGTCTCTGTCGAATAGTGAGAGGCGGGCACATACGAATTGTTCGGCGGGCGCCATGGCGCCCGCGGGCACGGGGTTGGAAACCCCTGATCTAGAGAGATCTAGATAAGAACAAACTTGACAGAAAGTGGTTCTTAAGTTAACAATAAGAAATGTAAAATGTTTCAGACTTAGCAGAATCAGATACGTTAATGTTTTCATACAATATAGTATCGATACTCTTATATCTTTTGGTATCGCGGTTTGTGTAAAAATGTCTGCTAAACTTAACTTATATATATAAACTAGCCGTCCCGGCCAGGCCCTGCTCTGGCTTCTGTGAAAAACCTTTCTGTTAAAGACCATTACCTGTATGTTTAGTAATCATCATAAACCCGGCATTGCCCACCCAAACCACAACCAACCAAAACAACAAAACGCAAACATAACGCTGACACAATTACAAATACAAACGAAAACAAAAACCTAACAACAAACCCAACCACAACCACAAACACCAATACAAACACAAAGAAAAAACAAACAAAAAAGCAAACGAAAACAAAAACCCAACCACAAACACCAATACCAACACACAAAAAAAAAAACAACGAAAAAGCAAACGAAAACAAACCAAATCCAAACGCAAAACCAACCAAAAACACAAATACAAACCCAAACAAAAAAACACAAACAAAAACGAAAAAAGAAAGAACAAAAACGAACCAAATCAAAACGCAACCACTAACGCAAACCCACCTAAACACAAAGAAAACACTAACGCGAACATAAACGCCCGGGGCGGAATCACCTGTTTTAGCTTAATGAACGACGATAGTACCCCAACTTATTCACAGTCTTTTGCACTCACTTAAACGAACGCGCCTGTTTCAATTTAATGAACAATTTTAATACTCCAAGCTTATCCGTAAAATACCTACAACATTTGCACTTGATCAATCCCCGCTAATTATGTAATTATTTTTTTTTCCCAACACCAAAACAAAGTAATAAAAAGTAAATTATTTTCCACTAATGCAATGGTTTTATAAAGGGAAGTAATAGTGTTTTCCTAATTTATCAAAGGGAAGTAAGTGCTATAGGACTAAATAAAGACAAAATTAGAATTTTTGTAAAAGATGATCTTTTTTTAAAACTTGTGTTTAATGAACATGCCGACAATTGTTACAATAATTAGAAAAATGAAAATTATTTCCCAACACTTTCAATAGTAATTTTTTAACTCATAAATTTAGACAAATGCGCACGATAATTGTCTAACACTTAAATCCATCCAAGACCAACGACAAACATATGCTTTACATACAGAACTGAGCTTTATATATTAGATTGTTGGAGTCAGCGTTTCGGCTTGAGGATATATTCATGTATATATTTTTATTTACTATTTTTAATTTAAATTAAATTAAAGAGCGATTGTATGAAATTGTACCCCTCAACTTATAACTGAAAGAACACAATATTTGAATACAATGAAAATGCTAGACTTCGATACTTGAGCACCAGAAATCAATTTAATTCATTATGGAGTAAAATAGTAATTATTTATTGTGTAGCTATTAAAAGCATTCATTGTCAAGTAGTTTAGTACCAATGTAAAGTTTTGAAGTATGTCAGTAATTAATGTCATTCATTGATAAGTAATTCAGTAAATATTATAGCGCCCCTCCCGTTTTTGAATTCTCGAGTACTTTGACTTAAAAATAGGAATGAAAATAAATCTTACAATTATTTCATACACATTTCGGTTTCAATGTCTACATTTTAAAACTAACACAAAATACCACGGTTTTAAATTTTTATAATTTGAACTCAATGTAAATTACAAAGAAAAAAAGTTTTTAAAAAAATCGAAAATGTGACGTATTTCTGCCTCAATATTTGTCCATTACCGATCACCCATCACTTGACTCTGTCAAGTAACGTTTTTATTGCTTCGCGCGTACGTCGCGATTTTTTTTAGCGCAGGTCTTTTGACGCTAGGAAACGTGAGTATTGTGTCTTCAAGAAGTAACCGCTTGCGGATTTTAATGTTACTTCCGGTGTCTGAATTGTTGATCTCAATCCTACATCAGAGCTGCTGTTGACACCATTCACTTCATAGCTGGTCTTTACAGTATTAGAAAAATTTGAGTTAATTTTTTTATTGAACTAGTAATTCTTAGTAATGTTTATATTACACACATATAAACACTAGAAGTGATGAAACACTCATATATTCATACCTACACCATAAATACATACATATGTTCAATTATATTGTGTTCTCTTTAGTTGTACTGCAATTAATTTCCTCTAATGACAACACTTATGGAGTACTATAAATAACAAAACTCTTGCTTTTTACAATTTTGTTTTACTATTTAGGTATAAAGACTTAAAATTTTCATCATAAATCCAATTAACAAACGAATTACTGATATATATATATATATATATATATATATATATATATATATATATATATATATATATATATAAACTTTCCTGGCTTTGGAAATAATCACAACCTCATATCCAGTAATAATAATGTAATTAAAATTTCAGTAAATTAAAACAAGAATTTAATTTTCCTTTGCATCCTTTAAATTAGTCCTCAATAATAAAATAATAGTACTTACTAAGGCGTTTAGTTTTTTTATTATGAGTAAATATTCTCCATTTTTTTAGTCCCCGGTATTTTATGGATTAATTTAACATGAGATGTAGTTAGTTCTTGACGCTACTCCAAACGTTACACATGAGTTAGTTTTAAAAAATACTCAATAGCCCGTTGAGAATTCGAGTGGTTGCAGCTAATAAGGTTGGCTAACTGAGGTCATGTGACATTAGGACCTGTGGATTAACTTGTCCTGTGTAGATCAGCGACCATCGGTGATTAAACGCAAACGTTAAGTCATTCACATCAACCAATATCGAATATGCAACATCCACTACCACAAATCCAATATCCAATATGCAATATCCAATATATGATACCCAATATGTAATATCCAACATCCCACATTCAACATCCAATATTCAATTTTCAATATTCAATATTCAATATCCAACATACAATATACAACATACAATTTCCAATATCCAATAGCAACATCCAATATTCAATATTGAACTTCCAATATCGAATGCGTCATCACAAGAATCGCATTCGACATGGCCCAATTAGAAACAAACATACTTGTATTATCATGTATTTTACTGGATGTTTTGTTTTAAACAATGAAGCCGTTACTTTAAAAATGAACAAAATTAATACATGCTGTTTAAAAATTAGTTTTGAAAAAAAAAGTTTTGTCACGGCTATGAAAATGTATAGTTATTGTCAAAAAAAAAAAATGTAATACAACACGCTGTGGTAATGTGGTAGCAGTTCCGCCATACACTCAACGGTATAGAGCAGGGGTCTCCAAACTACGGCCCGCGGGCCAAATGCGGCCCGCGAGGTCCTCTCATCCGGCCCGCGGAGATCTTTTTGTTCACGGAAAAAACGTTTGTTGGTGATGGCTGAGGAACTTCGCTCAGAAAAATCAAAGACATGCCTGGAAGAAACTGGCCCCCCGAACTGAAATTTGATAGTTAATGCGGCCCTCGGACTGAAAAGTTTGGAGACCCCTGGTATAGAGTAGTATAGACACTTGAACTTCGTCAGCGTTCAGTGCGCGGACGTCCAAGAAAAACACACTTGGTGGTTCATAATTAAACTTCGGGAAAAACCTAAGCGGAACCCGTGGGTGTAATGTAATGCATCATTTTTTTTAAATTGTGAGGTTTTTTTGCCGGGGGTGGGTAATTTAAATGTGTAAGAGATCGTGAACATAATAAAAAAAAAATCTTGCGCTTAATCTTACACAATCAAGTACGCGTCGGATTAAAAAAAAAGACAGCATAGTATTACATGTTAAAAATTACTAATGTTTGGATGAATTTTAGATCTCTTAAATTGTTAGTCAATACGCTGATTACAGATAAACAAATCTTCAAAAGAATCCCATTGAGACTCAAAAAGGGGAATTTCCGAAAAGGCGTGTTTCAAACACCGGGTATTTCCGTAGACGTGCTGCACTAAAAAGGCCTTAATATTCCGAAATACGTGATTGTATTAATAAACTAATTTCCGAATGGTATAATAGATTTCATGTTGAAAAAAAAATCTGTATTGTGTTTTTAATCGATCGAATTTTTTTTTATAACAATCGATTTTGTTGACTCATTAATTGGCCAACTCCTTATCAGGCACGAAACTCCTTCCGCTCCAGAAACGCTTCATTGTTCTCGGTAGTCGGTGCCCGGAAACTTAAAATTAATTCGGTTCACAACATGGCTCAGCGGGTACGTTTTTTTGCGGAGGTCAGGTGGGCGAGGGGTTTCTTTCATGCATCTCTTGGGGGAAGTGGGTAGAAGACTACCCTGCCCCAATTCGAAGCACGTCCACAGTCCCCACCTCCGCCCCGCCCTCTCCCCCTTTCGAAAGAAATATAATTTTTTTTTTTTAAAATATACACTAACCACTGTCCATCGCCACCCGGGAAATGCATGTATCTGTCCCTTTCCCCCATTCCCGAAAGTTTCAATCCGTATTCCCCCCCCCCCCCTCTCCTGTAAGAACATTGTCTGAAAGTAACCCTGTGTGTGGGGTCTCTAGGAGAGACAACTCCAATGTAATGTGTTCTTGGTTGGGCAAAGGCTATGGAAGCAAATCCAAACATAAAAGCAGGCTGAAATCGGAGTCAACGGCCTATATAATAGCATGTAACAAGTTGATACGTAATATAACTGTGTTGGAGGGAATCCCTTCTACCACTAGAATTGAGAACGAACAAGAAGAATAAGAATGGGTGTGTACTGTATCGTTTTATGCAATAGCTTTTTTTTTCAACACCCAGTAGCAGATGAGTCGGCTTGAATATTACCAACAATATGTTTTCAAAGCTTACCAGCACAATGGCAGATGCTAAAGAAATAAACTTTTACCAACAAGTGCCCCCCTCCCCATAGTCTAGCGGTATATGGACAACCAAAAACCAAGAAGTATTTAAAAACTATTTTGTCCACGTTTTGTGACACAGTCATCACCTTTTCCATATTGTGCCCAAGACACATGGGCTCACAGAACGCTCTTCCCACTTTGGCCTGTCTCTGGCACTTTACTTGCCAGTCCTCCAAGATAGTCCTTCTTTCGTCAGTTGCTTTTCTGCTGTGCGCCTCCACGTCTCCTTTGGCCTTCCCTGTTTCTTTTTCCCTGAGATGTCCAGTAAAGCACCATTCCTGTAATATCATCTAAACTCCTTCTTAAAACGTGACCAATCCAGCGCCATCTTTGTTTTTGTTTTTTTTTTTTTTATTATTTCGGCACAGTCTTCAACTCCAAATGAAGAAATAGTTTACCAAAAACTATTTTTCCAAGTCTAGTAGCACGTAGGTACTCCACGCAAAGAGAAAAAAAATGACAACAGCTTTATTTTTTGGAGCTGACTGATACGTTTTCAAAGAGCACATTCCCCCCCCCCCCCCACCCCACCCCCTCCCCCCACTTTTTAGCGCAATTTCCATACTGGCAATTGCGTTTAATAACTCGTCATTTCGGCAACCAGACCACTTAGCGACTTGAAACATTTACCAATCGATTCCTGCCATAATTTAGAACAATATTGCCGAAGAAAGTTTACAAAAATATCCTTTTGTTCGGCCACAAAATTTTTTTTAAATTACATAAACACCTACAAACAGATCGTTCTCCTAGCTTGAACGCACCCCATCTATTTTTAGATAACATAAGGAAATTGCGCTTAAATTGTCACTAGACTTTTTATTAACTTGTTTTTTTTAAATACAGCGTCAGATTGCCTTGCCATATTCGCTCTTGTATCACAGTTTTCATCATCGGCTTGTAAGGACTGGTACAGATTTTACAATAACGATACTTAACACATTTTTCTAGCAACGTTGTTTTTGTATCATCAACCAGGATGCTGCGAATGGAGAGTTTTCGGTGTTGTTCTTTAATTAGCTACTCTGAACACACACAAATATAGGGAGTTTATCCACATTAATATTTGCTCTATCGCCGAATCATGTTATTACCCCCACCCTACGTCCCATCCCACCGCCCACATTTATCCCACCACCCGCACCACCCCCGCCTATACCACCACCCACATCTATCCCCACCACCCACATCTAACCCACCTATACCCACACCACCACCTACCCCCTATCTTTATTACAACTAATTCGATTCTTCTTCACCTTCGCGTACTCGTAGCATTTTAAACCAAATACAGAATTATCAAGCCAGAGTTTTTCCCCCCTGTATAAGGTCGATATTTGTACCTTTCCTTACCGTTATTATCTACAGTGACGTCATAAATTACCCTCGTTATGCCGAACTACATCATTAGGGGCACATTTGACTTTTCTTTAAATATACGTCACTCGTTCTTACTCTAGCTTAGGTCTGGTCTGTTCGGTCACGCATGTTTCGATATCGATATCGACAACCCTGTGTGCCAACCCACTGACGTCCCTCTCCTCTACGTTACTAACGCAAACTCCAACCTTATCCAAACCCTCATTCAACCCTCACACATTCATACTAAAATTCATAATTCAACCCTCTATCATTCATACTAATTCATAATTCAACCATCACTCACTCATACTATAATTCATAATTCTTCTTCGTTCTTAATTATTAGTGTTGAAGTGGATCGAGATTTATCTGCCAGTGGGTTTCAACTCGAAACTTTGTTCGAATTTATCAACCATGAGCTTTTTGCCGACTCGACCACGCTTCCAACACAATTAAGCGTTACGTGTCAACTGGTTATGCGCCATTGAGGCCATTGACTCCGATTTCAGCCTGCTTTTCTTTTTGGATTTGCTTCCATAGCCTTTGTTCAACCAAGAACAAACTACAAGGCAGCAGTTGTTTAATTTTGGAGTTGTCTCTCCTAGAAGAGTGGTTGTCCCCAGCTAACGAGCCTCATCTGCCGGAGGGTTCGAACTCGAGACTTTTCGGTTCAGCAACCATGAGCTTTACCGACTCGACCACGCCGACCCCTATTCATAAATCAACTCTCTATCATTCATTCTATAATTCAAATTCAACGCTCTCCAACTCATAATACAATTCATAATTTAACGCTCTCTTATTCATACTATAATTCATTATTCAACTCTCTTTCTCTCTCACCATAATTCAACCATCACTCACTCATACTATAATTCAAATTCAACCCTCTATGTGATACTATAATTCATTATTCAACTCTCTCTCTCTCTCTCACCATAATTCAACCCTCTCTCACTCATACTATAATTCACAATCCAACCATCTCTCTCACTCATCTCACTGCATCCCATAAATCATCATTCAACATTCTCTTTCACTCAACATCAGACTACATCATAATTCATAATTCATCTTTCTCTCATTTTCCTAACTGTATCCCATAATTCATAACTCAACCCCACTCACGTTTAAGCACTAATATTTAAAAAATCACTGAACCAAACCTATCTCTCTTTCTCTATCTCTCCTTCTCATTTCTTTTTTTTTTACGTTAACATATCAACCTCTCTACTCAAAAACATACAACTTATTTGTTTTTTAAAAAATCTCCTCTAGCCCAGTAAACTTTTAAACTCCCCCGCTACCACCCCATGTAATTCAGAACACCTCTCTCATTCCCCTTTACACCACAGTTTAATCCAGCCCCCCCCCCCCAATAACCCCATCCCCAACCGTCACACTATCCCCATCCCCAAAAAAAACCCACCAAATCCTCCCCCAACCGTCACACTACCCCCCCCCCCCCCCATAAAAAAACACACCAAACCCTCCCAAACCGTCACATCCCCCATCCCCCAAAAAAGACCCAACCAACCCCTACAAAACTCATTACCATCTACTACTATTTTAAATTCAACAACCTCTCAGCCAACCCCATCCTCGTCTCACACAAACCCCCGCCCCCCCCCCCCCCCTCCCAGTTTCTACCAGAACACCATCCAACCCCCTTCTCTTAAACCCTTCATCCCTCACCCCCGCCTCCATTTATACCACAAACCAACCCCCAACCCCACCTATTCCTCAAACCCCCTACCCCCTTCACCCTCCTTAAACCACCATTTAAGCTTATTTAGAAAAAAAAACCCAATCCCCTAATGAAGTTAATTATCTGTACGCTGGTAGAATTAAGCCACGGTGTAAATTGTATCCTCTTACAGATTAGCTCCCTCGTATTGGTCAAGACTGACCACAGGTCCCACCAGCCCCTGGGGGGGGCGGGGACGTCTCGACGATGTTAGATTTACAATACTACACGTACTAAGTTAATATAAATTCAGCTTAAAACACGTACGTTTTAATTCTTCCTATAAATATAAGTTAATGTGTTTCTATATTTTTAAGCAATATAGTGAATTAACCTTAGATATAAAGTATGGTTTAGGCAAAAATGATCTTGTACTTATATAGAAAAATACACTTTTTTTCTACGGTTTGGTCGGACAGTAGAGCATTCGACTGTAAACCTGATGTATATAATCACTATAGACGACTACTCTGTAGGTACTATTACATATAATTCCCATCCCCCCCCCCCAATCCACTGGACTAAAATAAAATATGGCGCAACAAAATGTATACATTTTCAAAACGATTAACTTATCGAAGACGCGAATAGATGCCTGGAAGAAACTCTGTGTGACGCAATAATAAGCCACATAGTACCTCGGTGCTATGCGTACCTACAGCTCCCTATTTCACATGAGCAAAATCTTGTAATTTTTTTTTTCGTCTTTTAATCAGGCCTAACCATCACTACATATAAACCCCTTCATGCGATATTGTATGCATATAGTGTTGTTGTTTTAACCTATGCGGTATAAACATCTAAACAAACAAGCGGACAAACCCAATACACAATAAAAAGGGAGAGAAATCGAGGACAAAATGTGCGGGTTTAGCCTAAAATCTAATTATAGCCATACAAGCCCATGTACCGATGTTGCGCGAATGCGGGAATTCCCAGAGGTACTGTGTGGGTATTTCTGCATGAGATCCGTGAATGAATTATCCTGCATTCACGCGATCAAATGACGCTTCAGCCATTGATGGTGCGATCGAATGCAGGTGTAAATGTATGTTGACGTGGGGTGGGGGGGGGGTGGTTATGAGAGTAAGGTGCACAAAATATCACGCAAAGCTAATTTTAAAATGGGGAAGGGAGAGTTTGGGCAGCTGTCTTTAATTTCCTTAACGTGGGTCAGGTACCCAATAGAGCTGGGTGAACTCTGTGACATCTTGAGGACTCCAGTATAGTACCCGAACACGAGACTTCCAGGTCTGCAGCTGAACCCTCTACCATACCACCACACCATCCCATCCCTATTTGTTGAATATAGCATTAGAATAGTGTAGGCTTCTCGACTATCAATATCATACAATTCTTAAGTTTCTGCTGAAATGTAATATCATTGAGTTAGGGGGTCCTCCATAAATGACGTCACACTCGTAGGGGGAAAGAGGGGTCCGTAATTTGGTGTGACGGGTGTTTGATGAGAGGGAGGGGGGTGTGGTTCAGATAGAAAAATTCGTTTTCTAACATTGCTTTTTTATAATACAAAAGTATTATTAAAAAGCAATGTTAGAAAACGAATTTTAGCCGTTAGGTCGCGTTTTTAGAAAAATGTTTTAATAAAATGTTATAGAAATTAATTAAAATACTCTATTATTGACAGAGTTAGGACAAGATTTTAGAAAAAAAATCGATGTTTTAAGAAAAATTAAACTGCAATTTTGAGGGGGTTGTAGAGTTAGGTGTGATGACATTTTCGGGGGGGGGGGGGGTCTAGCTTTTCGTGACGATGTGTGACAGAAGGAAGGGGGTGTAAAAGTCGTCCAAAAAGAGTGACGTCATTTATGGATGACCCCCTTATGTTAAACCATGCACTAGTTTACGTTTTTTGCATGTTTTGTTCTATTATTTGTGATCTAGTCTCAGTCAGTGACCCCAACATTTGATACTAAATTCGTCTAGCCCTGTTTAGCCTCGTTTAGTCTATTGCTATCTAACAACAGTACATGCGTCTAGCCCTGCTTAGCCTTGTCTAGCCCATTACTATCTATCTTAACCTTATATTCGTCTAGCCCTGTTTAGCCTAGTTTAGCCCTGTATAGCCCACTTGTATCTAGCTTAACCTTATATTCGTCTAGCCCTGTTTAGCCTAGTTTAGCCCACTTGTATCTAGCTAGTTCTTACATTCGTCTAGCCAAGTTTAGCCAAGTTTAGCCCAGTTTAGCCCAGTTTAGCCCTGTTTAGCCCAGTTTAGCCCACTTGTATCTAGCTAGTTCTTACATTCGTCTAGCCAAGTTTAGCCAAGTTTAGCCCAGTTTAGCCCAGTTTAGCCCTGTTTAGCCCAGTTTAGCTCTGTTTAGCCCACTGCTGTCTAGTTTAACCTTACATTCGTCTAGCCCAGTTTAGCCCAGTTTAGCCCAGTTTAGCCCTGTTTAGCCCAGTTTAGCCCAGTTTAGCCCAGTTTAGCCCTGTTTAGCCAAGTTTAGCCAAGTTTAGCCCTGTTTAGCCCACTGCTGTATAATTTAACCTTACATTCGTCTAGCCCAGTTTAGCCCTGTCTAGCCCTGTCTAGCCCTACTTAGCCATGTTTAGCCCATGTATATCTAACTAGTTCTTACATTCGTTTAACCCCATCTCTCTCAACACCTGACTAAATAATTCACTTCATGTGGTAGATGCCCCGCGTCACTTAGAAATTTAGATTGGTTTCAATGTAAATTAGAGAAACGAGGTGCTTTAAATCGCTGGCTCTGCAATGCGGTTCATGCGGATTTTTTTTTTCTTAAACCCCAATTTGCTTGACCCCTTGTTTTAATTACTCACAGCTATCTCGATCCCAATATATTAGGACCCCAATCTTTCGGCTCAAGGATGCTTTGTCCCATATTCATGTTTTAATTATTTCTTCATCGATTTCTTAACTCGGGTTATTCTATCATCAAATATCTAGACTCCTATTTTTCAAAACTTCACATTTCTCGAACCCAGGGTTTAACCCTACGGTCGAAGTGGTCGAGTCGGTAAAGCACGTGGTTGCTAAACTGAAAAGTCTCGAGTTCGAACCCTCGGACAGACGAGGCTCGTTAGCTGGGGACAGCCACTCTTCTAGGAGAGACAAATCCAAAATCAAACAGCTGCTAGTCTGTTAATGGTTGGACAAGTCTATGGAAGCAATTCCAAAAATAATTGAAGGCCTCAATGGCGCATAACCAGTTGATACGTATCCTTAATTGTGAAATATTTATAGTTATCTATCTTTCAATAACTAGGTACTCTCTCTAACTATTATCAAACTTCCTTTTTTGGCCCTTAATTACCGGCTCTAAAAAGAGTGGAATGGAAATTAAGAGTTGAAGTAGAAACTGCCTCTACCTTCGTTTCGTTTTGACGTGGAAAAAACTGTATGTCTAATAATGTTGACCTAATGGTCAACTCCACCCCTCCCCCACCCTTACCCTCAACCCAGTTTAAAATTAAGTGCAACCAACCTGATATTCAACATTTGCAATTAAATATGCTAAAAACTTAACCCAATTAGATACAATCTATTCCATTCTGCCCAACGTAAAATAAAATTAGTTAATCTTTGTTGAAAAATGTAAATAAATAAATATATACACATATACACACACATTTATATATATATATATATATATATATATATATATATATATATATATAAGCTACACATCAATAATCTATAGTACAAATTTGTAATACATTTCACTGTATACAATAGAGGAATCAAAAGCTGCGTACACATCAGTTTTTAGAAGACAGCGATTCGCGAAGCTCTGTCCGAATTCCGACAATTTTGTCATCAAATTCGCAACATCGCTGGTTTTTACTATCAAAAACAAAGCCAGAATAACACATTACAGAGTGCTATTTGTAAGGAGAAATCAAGGAAGATGTTTTGTTTTGTTTTTGTTTGTTTTTTCACAATGCAAATTTGTAGCTTTATTCTTTCTGAATTTTTTTTTCTGTGATAAATTGTGTTTCATTTTTTTTTGCCTCAGCTTGCGGTTAAGAGGTGCGAAAGGCTTTGTAAAAAGACGATATACGAATGGGAAGGATAGAAATGTAATGCTACCGAGATTCGATGTAAATAGGAAATTCCCGAATTTCGTTATTGTTTAATTAAAATTTCGTCTTTTAAAGCAGATTTAAAGAAATTGTCAATGCACGTAAGAAAGATAGGAAAGAAATGTGTTTGAATTTACAGACCGAGAGAGAGAAGGTTGAATATTGTGAGCGATTTTCAAGGAACGTAACTCTATTTCCTTACTTCCCTCCCCTGGCGAGCCAGGGTTTTGGAATGCTCAAGATGGTATTCATTAAGATTTAAATGGGGAGAATTTATCTCCCCTTGTCGCTAGCCAGCACCTCCGTGAACCGATGAACTCCTGTTCGAATGGTCGCTAACGACGTCACTAATTCTGTTGATAGCAACCAGCATTCCGAAAACAAGATCCCACTTCCGGTATCAACAATGTTGCCTTGTAGGACAGAAGTTGCTGATTGGTTAAGGATTAGGTTACATTTTGGACAATAGAGTAGATACTAAAATAGATACTAGAGATGAAGTAGATATTTCGTCAGAAAGGTAGCCTTAATACTAAAAAAGTAGAATAGACAGTATTGACAAGGTGGTAATTATTTAACAGGAGCGATAGAAAATGAAAGTACCATTTAAAAAGGCAATATAATAGACACTGAAATAGACACTAGAACGACAAAAACGTTGACAATAAAGTAGATATTTGGCTTAGACCCTTCCAGTAATAAGAGAAAAGTTCCCTCTTCGAAGCTGACGTTCCATGGGGCAAGTGAAGTAGAGTTCACCTCACATTTTAAAAAGATACATTAAAATAAACAATAAAATAGACACGTACATAAGAGATTTATTTATAGACAATGAAATAGACACCAAACTATACATTGAAATAATTTGGCTATAATGCAAATACTACAAAAAAATTAGCATATGATTATGTACGATTACAATGAAATGAATACTAAAATAGACATTAGTATAGAAAATCACAAAAACGTTCATCTACATTAACATGGAATGAAATTAGCACTAACATGTTCAATATTCATAACAGAATGGACAAAATGGACCAGAGGCGTAGCGACCCATTCCGGCGCCGGGGACAAACTTTCAATTTGGCGCCCCCATCGGGAGCAAATTTTCAGTTTGCACCCCCCTCCCTCAAACTTTCGATTTGCACCCCCTCCCCCCTTCAAACTGCAAAAAATACAGCTAAAATGACATTTTAATTTGTTTTTACAACCCATTTTGGCGCCCCCTAAGGTCGGCGCCCGGGCACATATGTCCCCCTCCATGCCCCCCCCCCCCCCCTCACTACGCCTCTGAAATGGACATAAAAAAGATACAAATTCTTAAACAGACAACAATATAACTATAAGCTCTTACTTAAAATAGACTAACATAGCTAACTACATAAATTTTAAACTAGACAGTAAATAGAAAACAACAACAGAAAAAATATAGACATTAAATATCCCTGTATTTTAATCATTTAAATATACGTTCAAAAAAGACTTTTTACCCAATTTTATAAACAAAAACTTCTATTTCAAGCTATATCATGATAGAAAGAATGATGGGTAAAATAATGGACAGATAATAAAAAATGGAAGAATAAACTAAAGTTCAACCACATTGATGCATAAGCTCACAAAAAACCTGTTATGTAATAAATTCATTTTTTCACTCACGAAATTATAACGTGGTATCTGTAACACCCGATAATAAAAGCCTAGTTTACAACACAAAAAAACAAAAAACTTAATTAACAATACAAAAAATACAATGATCCTTTCAATTTCGATACAGAATATTTTTTAGATTTATTATTTTTATAACTGGTTTGCACGAATTCTTATACATAGTGCATAATTATACGCAAGGGATATGTACGCGTACTTTGGCGTAGGGATGGGGGAGGTTTTACCGTGCAATATTTTATATATATATATTATATATATATATATATATATATATATATATATATATATATATATATATATATATATATATATATATATATATATATATATATATATATATATATATATATATACATATATATATATATATATATATATATATATATATATATATATATATATATATATATATATATATATTTGGAGTCGAAGTGATCGGGTCGGTAAAATCCATAGCTGCTAATACGAAAAGTCCCGAGTTCGAATTCTCGTGGCAGATAAAGTTCGATTGAAGGGGACAGCAACTCATCAAGGGGAGAGAACTCCGAAATTAAACCACCTATGTAAAAAGTCGCCGACCAGGGCGTTCCTACTTTAAATTTAGAACGAACGTCGCACGAACATAGTACGAACATAGCACGAACCTACTACAAATATAGCATGAATTCAAGACGAAAATAGCACGAAACTACTACAAATATAGCATAAATTGAAGACAAAAATAGCACGAACCTACTACAAATATAGCATGAATTCAACAGGAACATAGCACGAACCTACTACAAATATAGCATGAATTCAACACGAACCCAGTACGAACAAAGTACGAGCTTAGAACGAACATAGTACAAACCTAATACGAATATATTACTAAATTAACATGAACCTAGTACGAAGATAGTCCGAATCTAGTAGTAGTATTATCAAGTACAGAAACAGGTCATTAACGCTGAAAAGTGGGTTTTTTTTCTAACTTCATATCGTAACATACTCTTTTTTTCAAAACCTATTTACAAATGTACCAATCCTAGTTTTTAATCCTTACACATTTCCTAAATTATTCCCTTAATCCCCTCTATTATTCCCTGAATCCCCTCTATTATTCCCTTAATTCCCTCTATTATTCCCTTAATCCCCTCTATTATTCCCTTAATCCCCTCTATTATTCCCTTAATCCCCTCTATTATTCCCTTAATCCCTTCTATTATTACCTTAATCCCCTCCATTATTCCCTTAATCCCCTCTTTTATTTCCTTAATCCCCTCTATTATTCCCTTAATCCCCTCTATTATTCCCTTAATCCCCTCTATTATTCCCTTAATCCCCTCTATTATTCCCTTAATCCCCTCTATTATTACCTTAATCCCCTCCATTATTCCCTTAATCTCCTCTTTTATTTCCTTAATCCCCTCTATTATTCCCTTAATCCCCTCTATTATTCCCTTAATCCCCTCTATTTTTCCCTTAAATGAAGTCAGTTGGTTCTAGTGTGTTTTTTCCCTCTCTTTGTATTTACACATTTCTAAAATGTATTATGTAAGCCTAGGGTTAAGTGCTTTCAACGGGAATGTAAACAACACGATAGTGTGCATAGAAACTGCTAATTTCAAACTGAAGACCTTTGTCGTCTGCTTGACTGGTTTCTGTTCAATGGACTGTGGCTGAAATATACATGAGATGCGGTAGTGTGGGACGCCGAGTGTGTTTTTTTTTTTTAAGGCGCCTGTCGGAATTTGAAAAAAAAGGTGCTTTCTGATTGGTCAGTCGTGTAGCCCTTATCACGGTTGATTGGTTTAGGTTGAGGCGGGTACGTTGCAAGCAGTGGCGTGGTAAGTTGGGGGGGGACGTTTTAGAGGTGTTGTATAACCAGTGTTGCTTTCAGGTATTTTATGGAAGGTAGTTAGGAACTTTATGTTGTTATATTACTCATGAAACATATAAACACAAACACAGACACACACACACACACACACACACACGTTAATACCTTCTACATCTTATTCCTTTGTGGCCTCTGGAGAGCAAAGGTCAGCAGCCAACACCTCTCCACCAGACTATGTTTTGGGCAACTCTCTTTATTTGCGCCTATGTAAACCCGGCAGCCCTTTCCTATTTTTCTGTTCGTTCTTCTCCAGGATTTCCCCCGTATGACCAAATCCTGTTTACGCCCCTGATTGCAAGCATCCAAATTGGGAATCGTCACCAGAACACGGTGCCATTAAACATGATCATTATGTATTCTTTTCATTACCGCTTGTTTTCTATTTGTTTTGTAACGAAACTTTGTTGTTTTTTGTTTTTTCTTTCAGACGTTTTGTCTCTTCGTATTTTTTATTGCAGTTTTTTTTATTACCATCGACACTCATCTTACCAATTAATTAGATCTTTGTTTTCTTTTTTTTTAGTACTGGCTCGGTTCATACCCCACTCATTGTTTTAGGGATTATGGGCGAATATTTAAAAATGTATTTAATTATTTCTTTGATTGGTTTCATTGAGAAAAAAAATATTGACAAAAAAATTGACATTTTTAATAGCCCGTGGAGAGAGGTCATAAAAAAGACAATTAAAAAGTACTTTTTATTTGCTGTGTTGCTCTGTCATATTTTATTAAATTTGATTTTTAATTTGCTCCTTTTTTCTGATAGATTTAATAAAAAAATAAATAAATAAGTCGTAGTTTTTGGTTTAGTTAACTTCATCTACAGTGCAGGGGTCTCCAAACTACGGCCCGCGAGGTCCTCTCATCCGGCCCGCGGAGATCTTTTTGTTCACGGAAAAAACGTTTGTTGGTGATGGCCGAGGAACTTTGTCCAGAAAAATCAAGACATACCCGGAAGAAACTGGCCCCCGAACTGAAATTTGATAGTTAATGCGGCCCTTGGACTGAAAAGTTTGGAGACCCCTGAATCTACAGTATCAGTAACATTTCTTACTATTTTTATTTTTATTTTATTATTTTCCATGGAGAACATAAAATGCTAACATTTATTTAAAATTCCCCCCCCCCCCCCCCATGGTCCTAAAAAATCACAAAGTATTAAAATAAAAAGTTTAAGAAATAATACACATTTTTTAAAAAATCGACATTTTAAGAAAGAACTTATTTATGCCACTTTTTTTGCCGAAAAATGGAATAAAAATTTTACATCTGATGACATCTGAAACGAAGCAAACACTTCTTATTCACTCCCACAACAGAAAATTTTCCTTTAAAAATGATAGACATCCTTACCAAATATAGTGCATTGTTAAGCTATTCTATTTACGAAGTAGGTTGATCCTCTTAGCCATTCTTCAATACAAAAAGAACCGGATGTTACATATACACCAAGCACATCTTTTCATTGGCTTCGAATTTAAAACCTTGAAAATATGTTTTATACAGGATTCGAAATGGTATCTATGAGGCTTAAAAAAAATATAAATTGAGCCCATACCACATAGAAATGTAAGGGGGTGGTTTAATTATTTAAGAAGATTCGAGTATAAAGCCAGTGTTCTTCTTCTTTGTTCTTAATTGTAATATAGGTGGATATTGCATCCGTCAAAATTAAGTATTACGTGTCAATATGTTATGCGTCATATGGCCTCTTGAATCCGGCTTTTCTTTTTGGATTTGCTTTCATAGCTTTAGTTAACCAAGAGCATTCGGCTGTCGTTAAGACAGCAGTTGTTTGATTTTGGAGTGTTCTCCCCTACTTGGGGTAAAGATAAATTGATATTTTTACTTTCTCGTATATACGAAGTATAGAGAAAGTCATGTAATCGTGCAAAAAAAAAAAAATCGAGATTTTTACAAATCTCGACGTTTTACACCTCACTGATACGGAAAAACATAATTTTGCAATCTTGTCCGTATGTCTGTGTGTCTGTCTGTCCGTGTGTAAACACGATAACTTGAGTACCGTTACAGCTAGGTTGATGAAATTTCATATATAAGTATTTTATCAAAATCGTAGATCCGTATCAACTTATGAGCGATTTCCGATAACCGGAAGTGGTACTTTTCCTACTTTGAATTTTTCAAAAGCCTATAACTTGAGTACTATTTCAGATAGATAAATGAAATTTCACATGTAAGTAAAAGATCTAATTCTCTACCTTCTGTTATATTTTGAGTAATTTCCGTTGACTGGAAGTAGTACTTTACGCTACTTCCGATTTCTCAAAAAACTAATGTAAATTTTAAAAGTACTAATAATATTGCGCACTATTATGCGCTTTTTTATTTTACGTTCACTTGGTGTGCAATTAATTTGTCTACGAGATTTTATTCTATTTTTAAAACTTTAAGTATTTAAAATGGATTAAAAATCATGTCTATAGCCCGAGTTCCCATCCCCTGTTATTTTATATAAGAATATTCGAGAAAGTTTAGGGGAGATCACTCCCGGTTTTTTTAGACTATCGGTTGAAAACGGAAAAAACAGACAACCATGTGGTTTTGTAGAGTAAAAAACTTTCCAAATAGGATTTTTTTTTAATGCCTGGCGGTTAGTATAACACATAATTCCAGCACATTCTTTTATCGTATTGAAGCTTGTTTAAAAATGTATCCCATGTAAAATTACATAACAGACGCACTGAAATCGAAAATGTTTGTTATACTTTTTATGAAATTGTAGCTCCAATTAAAAGAGGAGAAAAAAAATTTACCCCCCACCCCCTTTCTATATTCTTTAGTAGCACATTCTTTAAACCTAAAGAAAAGCAACATTGTCTACAAGGATTGATATATTGAGCCGCATGTGGCCCACGAGCCGCACGTCAATAACCACTGGTGTCACCACGGCTCTTGGGTCACTAAATACATGCATATATTAAAGGTCAAGTCAGAGTTAATTTGGTAATCCGATCCTAAACCTAATCAATGAATAATCAGCCCACTGAAACTAGTAACGAAGCGATGTATTCATTCTTATCACGTTTTATTAATTTAGCGAAAACTTTCTTACAAAACGAACATAACAGAATGGTCAAGTTGGATTTTATTCAGTAATCCGATCTTAAATTTAATGAATGATTAATTAGCCCGCTGAAACAACTAGCGAACGAGTGTATTCATTCTTATCACGTTCTGTTGGTTTAGCGAAAATTTTCTTACAAAGTAAATATTAGATTAGGATCCTCTTTAGAAAATTAATTGTGCTTTTGGACGGTTGCCTTCGATGTAATGGACGGCCAGCAGGAAAGGTGCACCTACACAGAGAGCGTGGGTAGGGGAGATTCTATGGCAGATGAGTATCCGAGCAGAGGCGTAGCGACTGGGGGCGCGGGGGGTACATATGTCTCTGGGCGCCGACCCTTGGGGCGCCAAAATAAGCTCATTTTGACTGCTATTTTGAATTATAAATATTAAAAATATATGGGCGGGGGCGCCAAATTAAATGTTTTTCCCCGGGCGCAGGGAGAGGTTGCTACGCCTCTGTATCCAAGTTAGGGACAAGTGAATCTAGAATATTTTAAAATTAATGACGTAATGTAATAACCAAAATGTGAAATTATTGAGTGACGCAAATGTGACGTCATATAAAAAAACTAGATTTTAAAAATTAATTTACTGTCTTAAAGTCTTCGAAGATTATTATAAAAATTCAGCAATTATTTTCGTAAGTTGACCTGGCACCTGCCTCGATTTGACATAATGAATACACATAATCAGGGGTCACTTCCGGTTTCAGAAACAACTGCCATTGGTCGGTTAATCTAAAAATAATTTTTGCAATGCAAATAGATGTCCGTACGACCTCAATGGACGGCCAAGCAATTGACCGACGAAGACGGCTAGATAGCTTGAACGGACGGTCAAAAAACTTCCAAACGAATACCGTTAAAATGGACGGCCAAATACGGCTAGAATCGTCGGGAAAACAATTGAGCGACCAAGACAGCTAGAATGGACGGCCCAAACAATTGACCGACCGTATTAGGTGAAGTGGCTTTAAAGATAATAACACATTTCAACAGCAAAGGTTGGCCAGTTCAATGATTTATTTAACGATCGATCGACTGATTGATCGATCTGATTGATCAATGATTGAAAATTCGTTTGATCCCCGAGCGTTGAAAAAAATTCCCGCTTAAAAAATTGACGAGAAAATTGTAGTCTCCCACTGAACAACGAGTAATTGGGTGTGTGTGTTTTTTTTATAGAGGGGAGGTAATTTTAACACTACAGTGGACGTAATTTAACAAGGGAGGTAATTTTTATCTTTTCAGGGGATGTAATTTTAATTTAACAAGTGGAGTAATTTTAACATTTTACGTTACCTAATGTCATTTAATAAGAGAGGTAATTCTATCACTTCAGGGTCGTAATTTAATTAACCTAATAAGGTAATTTTAACACTTTTGAGGAAATAATTTTAATTTAACTTGGTTGGTAATTTTTATTAATTCAGGGGATGAAATTCTATTTTTACAAGGGTGGTAATTTTATATCCCTTCATTTGCCGAGCTTACTGAAACAGGTCAGATCACTTGCCCCGTGGAACTTAGATTTCAAAAGGGTGCTTTACTTTTTACAGAATAAATAACAATATCAGGTTGTTACAAACTTGCTTCCTCTGTCTGTCTAGATCGAAACGGGAGAGCGAAATTTCGGGGACTTCTAACAGATCAATTTATCTGAAATTCGACCCGTGGGCCAAGACTCAATGACAATGCAATATGACAATACATTACACACCCACCCAAGAATGCTAACATAATCCCCCCAGTCGACACATATACACACTTCTCCCCCCCACACACCCAAGAATGCTAACATAATCCCACCGTCGGCACATATACACACTCCCCCCCCCCCCACAGACACACCCAAGAATGCTAACATAGACCCCCCCCACACACACATACACACCACTCCCCCACACACCTACCCAAAAAAATGCTAACATTACACCTCCCCCACACACACATACACACCACTCCCCCACACGCACCCAAGAATGCTAACATAGCCCCCCTTCACACACACACATACACACCACTCCCCCCACACAGCTACCCAAGAATGCTAACATAGCCCCCCCCCCCACACACACATACACACCACTCCCCCCACACAGCTACCCAAGAATGCTAACATTGCACCTCCCCCCACATCTATATACACACACCCCTCCCCCGCCCCCACCCCCACCCCACACATACACGCATCCCAGCCACACAATGACGCGGCTCGAACCTGACTCAACCAACCCTACACTTACGAAGCACGGGCTCGTCCGATCAATCCCAACATTGTTGTCTAGAGTACGCTCCCCTTGTAATCAGATCAATAAATAATTAAAACACGATAATTTGTATGTCGGTAAATATACACTATGTTCACGGAAGAATCAATGAGTCCCATTCATCGATAATTATCGATCTATCGATTGATAATGACCAGCGTAATAAGGAGCTGAACGACAGGGATCAAGATCAGGGGGTGAGGCATTGTAGAAGATTCTAGAATATCTGGCGTCAATAGCTGTCAAGCGGGGTTGGCAGGGGGAAAAATCATTTATTTATGATGATGAATGAGAGGTCGGAGGTCGGGGGTCAGGAGGATAAATTCAAGTTTTAGTATGTGGACAGCATATGTTTGCTTAAGAAAAATAGAAGTTATCTCCCTGTATTGCATGATTTTTTAAATATTTTTTTTTAAAACAGTTTTAGAATTTGACGCCGAAATTAGGGAGGTGGTGTGTGTGTGGGGGAGGGGGGGGTTGTCTTAAAAAAGTCTTTGAAAGTTACATCCCATAAAGAGACAGTAGGTCAGGCTCATGACCATTTAGAGTCACTGCCCTTTTAAACAATCTTAATTAGTTATTTATTTTTTAAGTTATCTCCCATTTCTGAGTTGAAGGAATTTATTTTTACCTGAGGAGTTACAGCCCCTGAGTAAATTTGTTTTTGCTGTCTCTTACAATAGTTGTTCAAGTTATTATTCTGCATCTAAATATATAGTTACAACCCTTTACCATATGTGTAGGGATTACCGCCCCTTTTGACGAGTTACTTCAATGTTTTAAGTTACTTCCCTTCAATTAGCGATGTCCATTTATTGTCTCATCGACGTCCTTATAAAACATATTTCTTTACGCCTCCAAAGCACCGAGCTTCACCGCGAATAATACTAGTTATATCTATGTGATGCTAATTTGTAGATGTTAAAGCAAAACGTCAGTTTGATTGTATAAGATTATTGGGGAGTGTGTATTCTCACTTTTAAAGCTACCTCAGTCTGTTTAACATTTGTTTTTGGCAGTGGTTCGTCCTGGGCTGATATGATCCGCTTGTCTTTTTTCTGGGGCGACATTGAGATTGTTATTCATCTGTATTTTTTATATTGGCGAAATAGGGCCTACGGGGTATGGAGACAGCTTTCAAGAATGTCAGAATTTGTGTGTGTGCGTTTGTCTGTGTGTGCATGTGTGTGTATGTGTGCGAACGTGTGTGTGTGTGTGTGTGTGTTTGTCTGTGTGTGTATGTGTGCATGCGTACGTGTCTGTCTGTGTGTGTGTCTGTGTGTGTGTGCGTCTGTGTGTGTGTGCGTACCTTAGAGATGTGATTTACAACGTCAGTTTACCTTGCCATGTTCGCTTTAGTAATACAGATTTAATCATCGTCTTGTGAGGACTAGTACAGATTTGCAATAGTAATATTTCTTTCTGAATTGTAGGCCTACTTTCAATTATTGCATACTACAAAACGTCTAATTACAATTTTATTTTAAACTTGAAAATGCTAATTTGTGACTAAATGATGATTCAAGTATCTGGATTGTTTTTTTTTCTCTTTTTTTTTTCTCTTTTCTTTCTTTTTTCTTTCTCTTTACTTTCCCTTCCCGCGGGGTGGGTTGATGGGGTATCAGCTTATACCTAGAGCTGAATTAAATTTGGGAATAAAGAAAAATAATATTATAAATATTATAAGCAATCTGGATGATATGTTGAGTACAATAAGACACATCAAATCTAAACATTCTTCAATGTCAAACAATTTCAAGCTATATCAATTGAAGTCCTTACACAGTTTGTTTCTTTGTTGTTGTTGTTGTTTTAAATAAATCTATTTTAACCATTTAAAATAATATCAAAATTTTATTTATACAGTTTCAAAGACATAAGAAAATAAACTGTATATATAGTAATTCAATGGAAAAAGTAAAATGGCATAAGAACTAGATTAAAACGTGGGATGCAAGACCAGTGGCGTAGCGAGGTCGGGTGTCACCCGGTGCGGCACTTAATGGTGTCAGCCCCCCCCCCCAGAGGCGTTGCGACCCTTCCCGGGGACAAACTTTCATGTTTTCGATTTGCACCCCCCTCAAACTTTCGATTTACACCCCCCCCCCCCCCCCCTCAAGTTTTTGATTTGCACCCCCCCCCCTCAAACTTTCGATTTGCACCCCCCCCCCTCAAGTTTTTCTCTATATATGTTGCTATTTTTTGCCTTGGTGTCACCCTCCCTAAATGGTGTCACCCGGTGCGGTCCGCACCCACCGCCCCCCCCCCCCTCACTACGCCCCTGTGCAAGACTGTCTCTTTTAATAGAATTATACCGATCTATCATTCCTAAATTTTCCATGACTTAAAAATTGACTCCTTGCATTGTGCGTATGTTGGTTACAAATAAGTAAACTGAGTAAAATTCCCAGTCAAACCTGACGGTAATGTATTAATATACAATGTTCAGGCCTCGCCCTGAGAAGACCTCCTTCTTTAAAATTATTCACATTTCAAAAATATGCAATTTTAAAAAAAAATATTATTTAACAAATGCATATAATCTGATATATATATATATATATATATATATATATATATATATATATATATATATATATATATATATATATATATATATATATATATATATATATATATATATATATATATATATATATATATATATATATATATATATATTTATTTATTTATTTATTTATTTATTTATTTATTTATTTATTTATTTATTTATTTATTTATTTATGTATTTATTTATTTATTTATTTATTTATTTATTTATTTATTTATTTATTTATTTATTTATGTATTTATTTATTTATTTATTTATTTATTTATTTATTTATTTATTTATTTATTTATTTATTTATTTATTTATTTATTTATTTATTTATTTATTTATTCATTAATTTATTTATTTATTTATTTATTTATTTATTTATTTATTATATAGTTCATTTAATGAGTTCTTAACCAGAAAAAAAATAAAAAGTTTGGTTTTAATACAAAAGTTAACGATCATTAAAGTTCTTGTGGTTTTAGTTGGTTGTCATTTGAAACATTGCAGTTATATTTCATTGTTGTTTGAACTAGTCCTCTTTGTCTCTGTAGACTTATGTTACTTCGTTGTTTGAGTCTTGTCTGCAGTAAACTTCGTTGTATGCTGCATCGTTGTCTGGATGTCAGTTTTTGAGGTGCGTTTTTATCTGCTTTTTGTGGTAAATATGGATTCCACATCCTCGCAATATGAGCATTTGTATGTTTGGGCTTTTGGGTGGTTTTTTTTTTTTTTTTTTGAAAAGTGTTTGTGCAAGTTTTCCTCTATTGAAAGTTTACAGATTCGACAATTTAGGGTGTCGCATTGTTCTTTTACCAAATGGTTAATCCGTGGTCCGATGAAGATAATCATAAAATCTATATATATAATTCTCTTCTGGGAGCCGTTAGAAAACAAGCTGCAAACGCTCTCCCTACCTCCCCACCCCTACATGGTTTTAGTGAGCTGTGTTCACTCTAAATGTTTACAAGCAGAGCCAACGATTTTAAACGTAGAGGGGGGGGGGGGGGGAGGAGGGGGGGGGGGGAAAGGGGGGGGGGGGGTTATGGTCCTTAACGAGCTACTTATAGTGTTTTAAAGAAATATTTTCAGTGTCAGCGTTGGTACTGTCGAATTCACAAATTATGAATTATTGAAAATTAGAAACAACTAAATAGCGGCGTATGTTATGCCGCGGGCCGGCTCGTTGAATATATTGATTTTAACACGTTTTTATTAACTCAGCTTCGCGTGGATGTGTTTGTTGTTAAAATTGACATCGAAAATTAGCCCACTTCTGATTGCTCTATAGATCTGAAATTTGGCATGCAGGTTACTTTCGCCTAACAATTTCAGATGCAATCATAAAAACTAGCAATTAGAGACCGTAATTAGCTTAATTTAATTACGCCCAAAGGACCATAAAATTGAGGACATGATTTCTAAAGATACCGACAAGACTGGAGGCTTGTTGACACAGTTACTTCGGCCCCAATCGATGTGAGCGCGCTGGCCGTGATCGTATAGTGGTTAGTACTTCGCGTTGTGGCCGCGACAACCCAGGTTCGAATCCTGGTCGCTCAAGATTTTTTTAGTCCGTGTATTTATAAACACTTAGTCAATTCATACTTAATCAAGTCATTAGATAAAGTAGAAAATAAACTATATAAAAAACTTTTTTAAAAAACACGTTTTTCATGTGTAGCAACGGACTAAAAAGGAGAAAATAAAATACTTAAAAAAAAACTTTTAAAAAAAACACGTTTTTCTTGTAGACTAAAAAAGTAGAAAATAAATTTTTCTTTTCTACTTCCTCGAGCTGTGCAGATTCTTGTGATGACTGACAAAAAACGTGGGTCGGGCAGATGGGTCGGGAAATTTGATGGTGAACGTACCCACGTTTTTTGTCAGTCATCACAAGAATCTGCACAGCTCGAGGAAGTAGAAAAGAAAAATTTATTTTCTACTTTTTAGTCTACAAGAAAAACGTGTTTTTTTTAAAGTTTTTTTTAAGTATTTTATTCTTACTGCAGATGAACGTCGCTGGATCATAGAAACCCTGACAACGTTCATTAATCTAAACTTAAAATATTAAAATCATCTAAAGGTTTCAATTTGAAATTATAGTCAAATAATAAATGTATTTATTGACATAAAAATAAACAGCTCGTTAAAACCCGTTAACAATATTTGTGGTTAATAATACAATTAATAATAATTTCATTTTTGTTTGATAACTGTACACAACTCTTTATCTAAACTATTTTTTTAATATTGTTGAGTATTATTTCCCTTGATTATTTAAAATCAAAATATGGGAAGTAATTTAATCCTATTTATATTTAATTTAGAAAATTCAGTTTGGAAAATCGACTTCTAGCGCCCCAACAATGCCCAACATTCTTCTTAGCTACCTGCGCCCAACCGTTAGTATCGACTCCAAGCGCCCCACCTATAGTATCGACTACTGACGCCCCACAATTAGTATCGACTACTGGTGCCCCCCACCATTAGTATCGACTACTGGACGCTCCACCCCAAGTATCGACTACTAATGCCCCACCAAGAGGGGTAAAAACTGTGTTCCATCAATGATAACCAATACCACTCACTCACCGAATGGCTCTATAGCTCCTACATTCCTACGATGCGAATATTATTTTTTAGCTAAATCCAATCCATGTTTTAAATTTCCTTGTGACGTCATAAGCACTAGCTAAAGCTTCGATTTATCGCCCTTTTTTTATAGCTGTAAGTTTCTAATATTATCAATTTATAAATCCGTCTTCTTTAGTGCTGTATCGTGGAACCTAAAAAATACATTTGTCTGAAAGTAGTGTTTATAAAAAATTATTATACAACAATAGTCTCAACTCAATTGGAAATTTTGTACTAGAGAAAAAAAAAAGAACAATTGTTAAAGGGGGAGAGGAGGTTGAAGAAAGAAATAGGGGTGATTTTACATTTGGTTGAACTTGGTCAATTATGCACCTACTTTGTTTCAGGTTTGAAAAGGGAATGAGAAAACTTTTATAGGAAAAGATGTGGATTTTTTTAAAAGGGGTAAAGGGGACATAACTATTGTTCAGTATCAAGGCTAGAAACTGACAAGGGAAACAGCTTTTTTTTTTTTTTTAAAACAGCAACAAATCTCATAGCCATGATTTACGTTTTATTCTAAATTAATCAAATTAATTATAACCGGGTTCCTGTATGCTTTATCACACACACACACACACACATATACACACACTGACAAAAAACACACACACGCACAAATTACATACACACCCTGATATTAATGTTCAGATCTTTGTAAAAGACTTGCATGTCCCTAAACCTGAACTAAACAGTAGCGTTAGACTTAGGCTTATACTCTATACCAGTGGTTCTTAACCTTTTTGGATGACCGAACCCCACCAGTTTCATATATGCATTCACCGAACCCCTCTCAATACTCCTATCGTCAGCACTGACAAAATCTGACCGTGAATCATATAATTCGGGTGTGTGTCTTGACCTCGCAGAACCCCTGAGACTGATTCGCCGAACCCTGGGGTTCGATCTAGCCCAGGTTAAGAACCACTGCCCTAAACCAAATACTCTCGTTGTTCGCATGAAGGTCGCAACTATTCCATCAAACTGTTGAATCAACGCTCCAACTCTAACACTACACATAACCCAACATTTTTTTTCAAAACGTAAAAATTAACCTTTACCTTAAACCCCCAATCTCTAACCTCAAACCCAAATCGTAAACTAAATCTTAAACCATAAACTCGTGCCCTAAACCCGAACTGGTAATCCAATACACCATCTCAAATATTATACCCAAACAGTCAACTTAATCTTAAACCCCGATGCCGGACACTAAACCAGAAGGTAACTTAAAACACAATCTCGAACCTTAAACCCAAACCGTAAAGTTAATCTTAAACCCGAAACTCTTGCCCCAAACCCCAACCTCATCAATACCAAACTAAGGCCCTGTATTTTAAGTAGCAAACAATAACAAATTAATAAACAAATTTCTGTTTATTTTATTTATTTATTTTGAACACTGTATCCTATTCGTATTTACCTTCCCCCATACTGTAGCAGTATCGATCCCGCCCAGGACTACACGAGTAGATTGCTATGTTTCGCTCTCGTTTAATTGTCGGGTACGTAACGATTCTTTGCTCAGACATAGATTTCAACCTCACGCGCCAACCATTGTGACTTTGCTTATGACGCTGATATTGTTTTCAGTCCATGTTTTTTTTCCTTTCTCTCGAGATTACAACATGTAAGGGGAGGGGAGGGCGTTAGTGGGGGATGTACAGGGATTGTATTACTTCCCCAAATGATTCAATCGATGGTGATGTATTTATTTATTTTTTGGAATCGAATTTTATTTTTCTTATTGATGTACTCGAATATGGATTATTGTATTTTGGTTTAAAATTTTCTTCAAGCTAAGAAAAATAATAGTATGTTTACTAGACGAATTAGGCTTAACGCCGAAATAGGGCGAGTTTGAATCGATATTAACGATAAAGACAGCCGTTTTGAATAAAAGAGATATAGTGTGGTCTCTCCTCTGTAGTCGTCCCCTCCCCCCCCCCCCCCCCCCCTTCAAAAGAAACCCTCTAAAAAAATGGTCTATCAAATGCAACAAAGTTTATTCAAAATGAATCCTAAGTAGTTTTTTTTTTTAACTGCTACTTTCTTAATATTTTTTTTCCCTAAATACCACCCAAATCGTAATAACATAGGTTAACGTACAATTTCCTTATCAATTCATAGAAACTCCACACTTTTTTTGTTTACTCAAATATTTTCCATACCGTATCTTTCTCATAGCACCACCTACATAGCGTAAGTCAAAAGATAATCCCACCCTTACAGTTTTCATCAAATTCCTACACAATGTAACGTAGAAATCCTACCCGACGCTATCGGTCAAAGTTTCACTGTAACTATCTTTTCTTCAAAACTCCAATAACACAATTTTCACGAGAATCTACTCACCATACATATTTCATTTAATTTTTTCCCTTTTGTGCCCTAGACAAATTAAGCAGATGAAGTAGTTACATCTGTTTCAATTACCTCTGCATACAAGAGGATAGTGTGGTCAGCACTATGTCAATCCGCCTTTGTTTTCCTAACATGAGTCAGGTTCCAATCAGAGCTGCACGGACTCAAGCACTTCCTACAGACACAAACCCGGGATCCGAACTCAAAACGTTTGAGTTGGCAGTCTAACGCTCTACCTCTATACCACGCCATCCCTCTCCCACACACCTCTAACCTGAAATTCCCTCAAAGTCATCCGAAATCGAAATCCCCCCACCCAACACATCTCACTTCAAAATCCCACTTTTTCCCAGCACCCCCTCTATCTAACCTGACCTTAACTCAATATCCCGACCCACACCCCCCCCGCCACACACACACGTGCATTGTCCACACCTAACCCCATGTGGAGAAGATTGAAACATCCTTGCAAAAATCGGACAGATTTTCTCCAGCTTAATCTAATTGAGCCGCCCCTGGTTACATATATCCCGCACAATAGCATTGGAGAATTGTGTCTCTTTTGGAGAATCTTTCAATTTCATCGAGAAAAATAAAGTGTGGCATATCGACAGACCACAGGAACGATTTTAGGAGAGGTGAAAATAAAAGGATGCAAGATTTAGTACAATTAACTTTAAAATAAAAATCAGTGCAGGCTATTCGTTAATGTATGAAATGTAATTATTTATTAATTTTTTCCCATCGGCATTTATTGCTAACGAAGCTGGTACCTAAAGTAATGCCTAGCGTTTCTTTAGACCATACCGGCAAAGGTTGAGAGAGAAATCTTAGTGCGCCCCCCCCCCACACACTCACACACATATACAAGTATCCGTCATGGACTAAATACCTGTAACTCTAACGAAAAAGTCCATACTCTTTATATTAAAAACATGTTTAAAGACAAAATAATCATCACATGTTTTGAACCCTCCAAAAGTAAAACATCATGACAAACCCTACCCCCCCCCCCCCGCCACAATCCAGTTTGGGTGTTACGCCACCCACTAGTGCTTCTATATACTTCAGCTCTGTCCCAGTCTTCACTCATTACGCGGAGTTAAACAATCAAATAGTAGACATCTACGTAAAAATTAGCTTCACTTTTTGCGAAAAACTATTTCATCATTTGGGGCCCCGGCCAGATGCCCGTTTGGCCCACGGATAAAGGCGACGCTGCATTCTAAAACAAGCGTGTTTGACAGTCTATGATCATGAAAGACACCACACACAGTTTCTTTCGTGAATATCTTCGCAGGAGTCACCGCCTTCCCCCCCCCACCGACCCCCCCCCCCCCCCCCCACCAAATGAAATAGAAAACAAATTATATAGAAAATATATACTTAAACCAGTATCCTTTCTCACGGAATTGAAGTCTCCCACCTCGAAAGTTTCTAGTGCCCCCCCCCCCCCATCAAGTAGAAAAAAGAAACACTGAACACGAAGGAATTTCATTAAGATATGCTGCATCTAGTATATATTTTAAAAGACATTGCAAAACCTGCGAAAAGACCGCTAGAGGATGAAATGATTTTGTATTTTGTAATTGTGTGTGGGATGGTGAAGGGGGGGGGGATGGGGGGGCAGGGTTGGGGGGAAGGGGTGATGATTTTAAAGAAAAGAGAACACACAAAAATTGTCATAAAAAAATCTCAAACCTCAGCTTTATAAATAGCTGTCACGTGATTATTTTATGTTTTTTTTAAATCATGGAATTTTCTAAATTTACAGAATCTGTCAATATTCTACGAGCTGTCGTGTTTTGAGATAATAATAATATAATTACTAGTTTTGAATGAGTGCAGTTTTTGCTCATTGAATTAACCGACAGGAATGTTGGTTTCATACTGCAACACGCGCGCTTACTTTGGGTAATTTTAAACATTCTCATAATCCAATAATAACGCCTCTTCTTTCAAAACTTTCCAAATGGATTTTATCAAAGTTGCATTTACCTGGTAACACAAACACAAACCTAAAACCTTACTTCCTTTCATTAATTTAGGTTCCCAGAAAAATGCGCAACTGAAAAAATGCGCAACAGAAGAATGCGCAATTAGAAAAATGCGTAAATAAAAACTAATTATACTAATACACCTTAATTCTTTCATATTTTGTAGAAATATGTTTTATTATACTACAGTGTACATTTAGTCAGTAAATGCTTGATTTAAGAAAACTAAAATGCCGTCAAACTTTTTTGTGCGAAGTTTTCCGTTTCGCAGCTTTCAGGTCACCGTTAATTAAATCTACATTCTTGTTGTTTTTTTTCCCCCAATGTTAGTGGCGTTAAAATGCTTAATCTCGATTATGTAGCTTCTTGTATATATGTTATTGTATCAGTTCAGTCGCCTTTGGTCGGACACCCCTTCGCTCGCCACGACTTAACTAAAGCTTTAAATTTAGATACTTTTTATACTTTTGTTTTTACAACCATAAAACTGCATGGTCATTCACGATGTTCTTTTTTTTAGGAGAGGGGGGTTCCAAATCTTGATTTCTTCCTATAAATTTTACCAGGTTACCTCTACACACCCAGTTGCATCCCCTCCCATCCTCACAACCTACTGAGAGAAAAAAAATGTTCTGACCGATCAGAGACATTAAAATTTAACTTTTTCATGATTCGACCATACTATTTGTATTTAGTCTTAAGACTCGAACTGTACCTTCGGGCTAAGTAGTGTTTATGGTAAAGGTGACACAACAATCACCTGCATCGTTGTAAACCTTAGACCCGTTTACATTTGCTCAGCTTTAGTCTGTTATATTAGTTTTTTTTATTCTACTTTCGATTTGTTAATGCTATTACAATATTGAAATGAGACTGATAGGATAGAGGAGAAATGTTTTCCTACTAAGATCGGTGTTAGGGTCGGGGTTGAGATCAGCGCTAAGATCAGGGCTATTGTTAAAGTTACTTAGAGTCAACGTTTTTTTTAATCTATTCTGGAGGGGGGGGGGGACGCTTGTCTCTTCCCACCTCCACCCACAGCACGTCTACTCAATCCCCTCCCCCCCAACCTCAATCATCAGAACGAAATGAAAACAAATAGTACATACATTAAATAGCGCACTCCCCCCCTGGGATATTTTAAGTACCCCCCCCCCCCCCCCACCGCCTTCCGAAAGTTTCAAGTGCCCCACCCCCTGGACACATGTCTGAAAGAAATTATGTATATATTGTATAGTACTAATCCACTAGCCACAAGCAATTATTGTCTGATGTTGTTTTTTTAAGGGGGGAGGGAAAGGCTAGAAAAATATAGAAATATCCTTAAGGGGGTATGTCCCTACTCAGACCTTCGTGTGGCTTTACAAATACACACAAACAGAACAACGTATATCTATATATATCCACATATATTCCCAATTTCGGGGAGAATGGATAGGTCTAATAACATCCAAGCCACCCCCCCCCCACACCAGCCATTGTCCCTCCCCCCCCCCCCTCCCTGCACCCCTATGCGAACAAGCCCGCTGAACCCAGCTAAAAATAAAATATATAAATAGAGCAGTGATCAGATCGTGAATAGCATGTCCTGGAGCCGGTAACTAAACAACACAAGGCGGTTTTCTATTGGTTATAGGAAATGTTCGAGCCAATGGGGGATAATCGAATAATCAAACTTTCGATTGGCTGCGTCCAGTTAAACGGGGTATTAATGATGTGGAGTTGGGCTGAAGATGTCTGATTTCGACACTTAGATTGCACTTTAATTCCCCTCTCCCGTACAGGAAAGATAAGCATTTGTAGACATGCATCCCATAGGCTTGTGCATACGCTTGTCTAATCAAGCATGTGTGGCCTACAAATTCTGATCAATGGCGGCTCTAGGAGGGGAGTTGGGGGGTGTATATGATGACTCGCCCCGGGCGTTTATTTTGATTAAATATAATTGTATTTGAGAGAAATGGGACACACTGTATTAATCATATTTTATACGTGTGTGATTGCGGGCACGTGTGAGTTTTTTTATGTTCGTTTCACAACTTATGATCAATAGAGCAGAAGAAGTAGAGTTCACATGTTTCTTGACCTCGGCATATGAAGGGATGGGTGAACTCAGAAACCTCCTACACTAAACATTTGTGATCCATCTAATGGTGATTATTTCTGGTCCCTTTAAAGGTGAATATGTGTGGTCCCTCTACATATGAATATTAGTAGTCCCTCTAATGTTTTATTAGTGGTATCTCTAACGGCAGTGGCGTAGGCGGGGGGGGGGGGGGGGTTAGGGGGACATAACCCCCCCCCCCCCCCCCATAGACCACTCGGTATATATATAAAAAGTATGAGGGGGGATGCAAATCGAAAGTTTTAGGGGGGGGGTGCAAATCGAAACTTTGTCCCCGGGTAAAAACTGGAACCCCCTCCCCCCCTTGAGACGATCCTGTCTAATGGTGAATAGTTGTGGTCCCTTATAGTGAATATTTGTGGTCGCCCTGATGTTTTATTTATGGTCCCTCGAAAGGTGAATATTTGTAGTCCAACTGATAGCGAATATTTGTTGTCCATTTAACTTTGAATATTTGTGGTCCATCTAATGTTTTATTTGTGATATCTCTAATGGTGAATAGTTGTTGTCCCTTATGGGTAATAATTGTGGCCCCCTGATGTTTTATTTGTGGTCCCTTTAAAGGTGAATATTAGTGGTCCTTCGGATGTTTTATTTGTGGTCGCTCTGCTAGTGAAAATTTGTTGTCCATTTAACTTTGATTATTTTCTGGTCCCGCTACTGGTGAAGATTTGTGGTCCCTCTGATGTTTTATTTGTGGTCCATCTAATGTTGTATTTGTGGTCTCTCCTCAGGATGAAGCCAGGCGACATGATGGTCATCTGCTCAGTGACAGTGGTAGTGCTACTGGTCATCTCCCACGCGCAGGCTGCACCATGGAGGTAACGTCTGTCTAATTTGCTAGTATCTTAAATAATGTCTGCCTTATGTCTGTCTTATGTCTGTCTCCGCCCCACGCCCCCCCCCCCCTCCCCGAAGAAAGTTTACCGCCTCCTCCCCCCCCCCCTCCCCGAATGAAATGGAATTTATATAGAAAACATATATTTTACCAGTGTCCGTCCCCCCCCCCCCCCCCCCGCCCGGAAAATGTTGTCCGCCCCCCCCCCCCCCCCGAAGATATCAAGTGCGCCCCGGAGAAAAAAGTCTGGAAGAAACCCTAACCCTTAGTCTGTCTGATAGCCATCTATTTAATGTCATTTTCATGTCTGTATGTTCTTTTCCTCGTATTTTTTCTGATATGTAGCCCCGGCTTTTGTAGTATAGGTCAGAAACTTTCTGATGACATTCTGAAATATATCCGCTTTTTCTTATGTCATTTGTTATGATAAATGTCACGGTGTTTTGATGTCATTCTGATAACTTTCCGTGATCTTTCTAGTGTCATTTTGAAATATAACCCTACTTTTTTATATCCCTCTGTTTCTCTCTTGTTATTGTGTGGTAATTCTTCCATTGTATGTCTGCTCTCTGTCTACTTCCTATATATTGTCTTTCCGTTGTTCAGTTTGTTTACTTTATGACTATTGTCTTTCTGAAGTTTAATCTATCTTATATATATTGCCTTTCCATGGTTTAACCTCTCTACTTTTTATCTATTGTCTTTCCATGTTTTAATGTGACTACTTTCTTTTTGCTGTTTTTCCGTGGTTTAATATGTCTACTTCCTTTATATTGTCTTTATGTACTTTAATCTGTCTACTGTCTATCTAATGTCTTTCCATGTTTTAATTTATCTATTTCCTATCTATTGTCTTTCTATTTTTTAATGTCCACTTTTTATTTCCTGTCTTTGTATGTTTTAATGTCCACTATTTATTTACTGTCTTTCCGTGGTTTAATCTTGTCTACTTTCTATAAATTTGGTTTCCGTGGTTTAACTTGTCTACATTCTCTAAATTGTATTTCTGTGGTTTGATCTTGTCTACTTTCGATATCTTGTATTTCCGTGGTTTACTCTGTCCATTAACAATATAATCTCTCCGTACAGACTTTACAAAACCCTATTCAAGCTTTGATAAATATGTATCAACCCCTTCCCCTTACAACACACGTACCATCTATCACTCCCGCCACTTTCCGCCCCACCCCCCTCCCCCATCCGTCCCCCCATGGGCCGGACCACAAACCACGTGACCGCAAAGAATCCACGACCCGGTTACGTCAGTTTAACGAAAATAAACGCATCATCCGCCACGCTGTCCGTTTAACGAAAATAAACGCAGGTATAAA
>NW_026733407.1:5000-35000 GCF_028476545.2 Physella acuta
TGAAAAAGAAGAAGCCAGCAACACCTCTATCAAACAATAGAAAATTCTCACCACTTTTTTTTAATGTTGCGTCAAGCTTGGAGAACTTAAGATTGAATTGCATCTGATGCATGTGTGTGTTCATGTAGAAATCCAAGAACAATATTGTTTTTAACTTAGATCTTTGCTTTGCATTCAGAGATCCTAGTTCAATTTCCTCAATGCTTGTAGCATTCATAACTGATCACACCTCCTACTAAATATTTCTGATTAATAAAATTATATCCATTGTGCATAACTTTTTGAGGTCCACAATACTAAGAACTTTATCCATGTTATTAAAATAAGAATAAAATAAAATGTAGTTCAGTTTATTTAGAATCATAGACATAGTGAATAGTAGAGATGACTTGTATTTATTATATACTAATGTGTTGAACAAATGTGTGCACAAAATTTATACCTGACACAGCAGTCATGCCAGACTATGAAGTGGACAACAAAAGAGAAGCAGCCTTATATTTGATGCAACACCATGGGCTCAGGCATGACGCTAATGTCAGATACTGATAGATACTTGAAAAGACAAACTGACTAGCATCAAACACATGCCCTATAAGCAGCTAAAGCTAGTGTGAAAAACAGCTGTCAGTTCTGACAAAAGTTAAATATGTGGTGTAACAAGTTTAATCAATTTTCAAAGTCCACACCTCACACATGGTGCCTACCAAAATTAGAATTATGTGTACCTCAAAAGTTAGACAGGACATAAAATGACTATATAAACAAAGCACAGTGACATTTTAATTATATCAGCACATATCACTATTCTTACCTCCCAACTTATGACTATTGTTTGTTGCAGGGGGGGGGTATGTGTGTAGTTTTGGGAAGGGTTATGCCCCAGGGGTAATGGACATGGGAGTTGGGAGGGAAGTGCTCAGGGGTAGTGTCCTAGACTAATTAGGTGGTTGCAATATGTTGGAACTAGTAAGTAAAAAGACAAACCATTAGGTGGTTGCAATATGTTGGAACTAGTAAGTAAAAAGACAAACCATTAGGTGGTTGCAATATGTTGGAACTAGTAAGTAAAAAGACAAACCATTAGGTGGTTGCAATATGTTGGAACTAGTAAGTAAAAAGACAAACCATTAGGTGGTTGCAATATGTTGGAACTAGTAAGTAAACAGACAAACCATTAGGTGGTTGCAATATGTTGGATCTGAGTAGCCTCCCACCGCCAGGTGTTTTGGTGTGATTTAGAACGCCAAACAATGTGTGTTGACTCATGGGATTTTTTAAGTTTTGCAGTAGTTCTAGATTTCGTACTGTAGTTGTGTCTAGATATTTTTAAGAATATAATTAAAACAATGCATTAAGAATATACTTAAGAGATTGAAATATGGCTGATATAAAAAATATTTGAGCAGAATGTAAGCTTAATAAACTGGAGTAGATAAAGTGTATACATAGAGCAACTCTAACTTGTTTACTAGATTTACTAAGATGTCATCTTCTTTTAGAATTGTATATTAATGATAAGTTTTAGTTTATTTACTGAATGTCATGTTACCAGATATAGCTAAATAAAGTTAAAATTTTATAGAAGTGTAACAAGATCAAATGTATGTTGTATCAAGTCAACAATTATGCATGCCTTAAATGGTGGTGACATTACTTTAAAACAGGGGTCTCCAAACTGCGGCGTGTGATGTCCTCTCATCTGGCCCACTGAAATCTTTTTGTCCACGAAAAAAATGTTTGTTGGAAGTGGCTGAGGAACTTTGCCCAGAAAATTCAAAACAATTTGAAAATGTAACTTTGGGTGCAAATACCATTGCCTGCCGTGTTGCAGACATTGGTGAAAACATCGTGACTCAAACAACAAAAAAATGCAAGCAAGTTTTGACATTTTTCAATTGCAATTGATGAGTCGCTGGGCAGCTGTTCCATCTCTCAACTGCTTGTGTTCATTAGAGGTGTGGATGAAGACATGAACATAACACAAGAGCTGGCTTTGCTACATAGCATGCAAGGCACAGTTACCGGAGAGGATACATGCCATGGTTTTAAAAAAAAAACATTTGCTTATTATAACTTGGACTTTACATGAGTGGCATAAAGAAAGGCTTGGTTGGACAAGCGAATGAGAAAAACATTCTACAACTTATGTTCCTGCACTGTATTATTCACCTGCAAGCTCTGTGTGCTTAATATGTGGGTACTAGCAATGTACTGAATCCTATGATGAAGATGGCAAATTTAATAATGTCACATGGGCTCAAACAGATAGTTTAGAGACATGAGAGATACATGTACCCTATTACAGAGCAGTAAGATGATTAAGTTGTGAGAAAGTTCTGAGTGGAGTACTTAAGGTAAGAATGGAAATTGGTGACTTCCTGGAAAGTAAAGGCAAGCCACAGCCATTAATGTTTGATGAAGAGTGGATATGTAAATTGGCCGTTGCTTCAGTCATAACAAGTCATTTAAATTTTCTGAACCTAAAACTACAAGAGAGGGAGATCTAGTTTCTGATCTATACACCCACCTAAAGGCCTTCAGATCCAAACTTTTCATGTTTTTGGAACAAGTACAGGCCAACAACTTGACGCACTTTCAGCAGTGCAAGGTTTTCATGGCTGAAGCAACAACATTTCCCCCGGGTCATTTCCATGCAATATCATCAAAGATCTTCCAGCAGTTGTTTCAGTAGCGGTATTCTGACTTGGATTCAAAGGCAGTAGAAGTGAGAATGTTTCAAAACCTATTTGAAGTATATGTGGCCAGTTGCCCAGATGAAATGCCACTGGAGGTCATTGTATTGCAAGCAAATGACCTCCTTGAAGACAAGTTCAAAAAAGGGCAGATGGGTTTTGTTTTTGTCCAAGGATGACTTTCTTAATATTACAACTTTTGCATCAAAGCACACTTCAAATTTCAGAACAAAATACCTGTGTAAACAAACATTTTCAAGAATGAAATAGTGAAGAACAATTTGAGAACAAACTGGAACCTCTTGGAGTGTGTTGTTGGCCCCTGACAGTGTTTCTTTCAGACTTTTTCTCTTGGGGGGTCATTTGAAATTTGTATATCTATAATATAAGCGGGCTGGTAGTATTATAGATTTTGGTACCATAAAAGTAAACACATCATATGTGGTGCTTTTTACTTGCATCACAGTGTCTTACTATAAATTAGGGAGTAAGGTTTGTTTATGTAACGACTCTTTTGCATGACGTAAAGAAAATATTAAATACATGCACACTGCTAATACATATAAAACGGATCAATGTCAAATATCATTTTCGTTTAGATTCCTAGAAAAAGTGGATACATTTTAATAATAATAAGGTTGAAAAAACAAATTAATTAAACTGCTTTGTAATTATCCAAGGGAGTTAATTTAAAAATAAATTCAATGCACGCTAATTAAAAAAATGTGAATGCAAATTCTGTAAACCTCCATGAGGGAATTATTGTTGCAATAATATAATTAGCAAAATGTGAATGCAAATCATTCTGATGTGTAAGAGGACATTATTGTTAGAATATTATAATTAGCATAGATTGATAAAAGGCAATCTTTTACTTATTTTTTCCCACGTATTCGCGTCTGTTTGTCTTTCCATCAAATCTTGCGATCGAAATTTCTGGTACTTCCCAGTTAGCTAGCGCGCTGAAATTTTCAGGATAGCTTTGTTTCCGAGGACAATACAATATTCAATTATTATTATTACTAAATTGATCCATGGAAAAATTTTATTGATCATTTTAGACTCCTACTGATTTGTACAAAAAAGGGACAGAACCTAGTAATTGTAATTTGATAAAAACAAGGTTCGGTACTTTCACTCTTCTGGCCTCCTATTGTATGAGCAAAAAACTTTTTAGTTCAATCAGAAAACATGGGTTTTTAAAATTTTTTTAATGATAATTATTATACACTGAACAGACTGTTTACTAATTATTATTTCTATCTTTCGGTCTGCAGACAAGCTGGGGGTTTTATATTCACTAAATTGAATCAGGCTACACTGTGAGCACTATGTGTTTATGTTTGCATTTAAGCTGTGTTTATGTTATGAGTGTTGTGTTTTCATTTGTTTTTTGCATTTGCATTGTGTTTGTATTTGTGTTTTTATTTGCGTTTGTTTTCTCTTTTGTGTTTGTGTGATTTTTTATTTGTGTTTTCTTTGTGTTTAGTTTTGTTCATACCGTGGTGGAGCACGGGTATGCAGCTATTATTTTTATATACATTATATTTTGTTGCAGGGGGGGGGGGGGGGGCTCCGCTACCCCAAAAAGATGCATGGAAAAAACACAGCCCCCCCCCCCCCCCCCCCCCGAACTGATTTTTCATAGTTAATGCAGCCCTCGGGCTGAAAAGTTTGGAGACCTCTGCTTTAAAATAACAAACATCTTAATAATAATAATAACCTCTAACTTTGCTCTTAAAAATAAGAAAATAAACAAAAAAAGTTGCCTTTGTTTAATAAAAGCATTTGTCGCTCATGAAATGTTTTATCTATTTTCTTGTGGATTTTAAAAATTAAAGGGGTAACTTGATATTAAAGTTTTTAAAAACAATTGGTAGGTCCACTTTATGTTTTTGCATTTAGTAAATTCTTAATGAACTAGAACATACAACTAAAAACATTTGTTTTAAAACATTCTTAATTTGTAGTTGGGTCTCAGGCTTGAACCAACCATAATTAACCTTAGTGTTTTTATTTCCATTTTTATTATTGAATTTAGCAGTCTTATTTAATGTATAATTAGATTAAAAAAGAGATACTCTGGCATTGTCTATGGAGATTGATTTATCTGGAAAGTTTGAACAAAATCACTGTATAAAAAATGGGTCAAATCAAATTACAAGATTTTGCCCAAACTCATAGACTGTGTGAGCTAGTTAAAAGCTTATAAAAAGAACTTAATGTAAACCATGTATAAAACTAAGAAAGAATTCTAAAATTGTGTGAATGAACCTATCATTGTTGTATGTTCACATCCTCTGTAGACAGCCTTAAGTGACTTGGGAGCAAAGATTATGTTCTGAATAAATTCAACATACTTGAGAAGAGCACCAGTTGTGGCCAGACAATAGTACCTAAATAACAAGGCAAATAAATTAGACCGGGAAAGGTCAAAGAAATAATGTAAAACGAAATGACATACTGGTGAGACTAAATTAAAGACCTACTTGTTAGAAATTTGAAGTTCAATACTGTGATATTCAGAAGCACAAAGATTCTTTATATAAAACAGGCCTCAAGAAAAAAAGACATAAAAAAATTATGTTAAGACAAACAATTACCTGAAAAAATTATGTTAAGACAATTACCTAAAAACAAGTTAATTAAAAAAGTCTAGTGACATTTATGCGCAATTTCCTTATGTTATCTAAAAATAGCTCTGACGTATAATGCTGGGGTGCGTTCAAGCTAGAAGAACGATCGGTTTGTAGGTGTTTATGTAATTTTAAAATTTGTGACCGAACAAGAGGATATTTTTGAAAACTTTCTTCGGCAATATTGTTCTAAATTATGGCAGGAATCGATTGGTACATGTTTCAAGTCGCTAAGTGGTCTGGTTGCCGAGATATGGGCCAAAAACTGCATTTTTTCGAGGTTTTTTGGCTTTTCCTGGAAATCCATGAAAGAAACCCGGAATTTTTATGGCCTATGTTCATTCTCGTAACTTGCTTAACATAATTGCTTTTGGAACTAGTCATCGATATTGCTTCGTTGAGGAGGAGATACGACTTAAAGCCCGGACACACATTCATACATCCATCCATCCATTCCCAGAAATGACGAGTTAATAAACGCAATTCTCCAGAATGGAAATTGCGCTAAAAACCCTCTTATTTTAAGACCAATATTAAATGAGCTAAAATGTCCCCTTTCAGACCTAATGGAATAGAGTTCATATGTTTCTTGAACTTGACATATGAACTAAGGGGTAGGGTGGTCAGCACAATGGCCAGGGTTAGGGTGGATCAGGCACCCCTCACAGCTGGGTGGTCAACATCTGACATCCTGCAGATTCAAGTCTGGACCGAGATATGAACATGAGACTTTTAGGTTAGCAAATAAGCGTTTGCTAGCCTAATTTGTAAATAGATAAGAGATTAAAATAAAGCTAAAAGGCACCTTTAGCTTCATTATAGTATCTTCTCTGTACTGCAGACTTTGTTACATTCGGGAAATGATTTGTCAACAAACTGAAGAGTTTGCTGTTGGCTCCACTTTCACATAAAGTATTAGGTAAGAGAATCTGTTGATTAATCAAAGTAATTAACACAATATTTTTTTACTTAAACAAAAGTAGGCCTACTTCAGACACCTATTTTGAAATATATGGATCCTTTTTACAAACTTGAATTACCATTACGTTATATGTCAATGAATGTTTTCAATGAATGTTTATATCCAAACAAAACTCCAAAACACTTCTTAGTCTACCATTGATTGCTACAATACGTGATACAATGAACAAAATCTAGGCAGAAATAGTAGGTGCGTAAAATGTGTAGCATTGTTAGATTTTGCTATAAGTATAAGAGGTTTGCTAGAGATTTACACTTAGCCACATTTTACATTTTGTTAGGAAGAGGTTTACTTACATTTTTATAAAGATGTTCAATACATAATATAGCGACCCACACTTTTAGTTTTAGTAATTTTAATAGAAGTTATTAATATATATTTTTAAAAAAAACATTTATTTTCTCCTTTAAAAGCTTGCTATTAAAACGTTTTTATGTTTGTTTTTAACTATTTTATTTTTATTATTTTTTGTTAGACCAAAGGTTTTCTTGGTTGTCTGCCCTGATCAGCAGAAAAGTAAGTGTAGGAAATAATTCATGAGAGTTTTGACTGGGGAATTTTTTAATGCCATGGTTGGTTTGAAAACTAAATGGAGAGTAGGGATTACACAGTTGTTAATTTTTTCTCCTGGTTTTCTAAGAAGTCTTATAATTTTATTAGTCTTTAAATAAAATTTGCTTGTACATAGGTACTTATCAAATTATGCTCAACATATTGCACATTTTCTGATTCCAGGATTTGGAGTAATATATAGATTAATACCAGTATATTTATTAGTAGTATATAGATTGTAAAGAATGTTATTCTAATTGACATCAGCCGAGTTAGGGTAGTGTTTATATTAATGAAGAAATAAAACATTTAACACACTTTTTTTCCATAAAGTAGTAAATGGCTGAGAGGATCAGCCATTGACAAACACATTTATCTTCCTCCATGTTTATTCACTCAAGCAAAAAATGAACAATCCAGAAGTTTGTTCAATCACCTCTATGTTCATTTACCATTTTCCTGGCTTAATCTAAATACATGGACCAAAATTTTTCAGACTTCTTACCTAACAGAGTAGAAATCAATTCTAAATAAATTGACCAAATCTAAGTATTATACTACGGTTGTATTATTCAAATACCTCCATTGGGTTAATATGATGTAATTTAGCTAGTGTCTTGGTATATGTTTGGCTGTCAGAAAACTGTGATAAAACAAGAACAGACTCTTTCAGATCAAGACTTGTGATCCCAACCTCTCCTCTGGCATGACCTCTACCTTCCACCAGGGCTAAATAAAAGAATGCTCTTATCATTCACTTAAAATCAGGTATGATAAATTATAAAATCAAGTACTCCATTAGCATTTAATAAAAGCTGTAGTGATATAGCAAAGTTTCAAACAGAAAGTCAGTATATTAATTAGTGAATATTGAAATTTTATAGTCTCCAATTATCAGAAGTATAAAAGGATAATAACACTAAGTTTATGGTATTACCTATTAAAGATATTTTAAAATTTACCATTTAAGCATTCAAACAAATGTCTACTTCCATCAAAGAAATAATTTTTATCATCAGAAGTAAAATTATTCTAGAATCAACAAGTAAAATTGCTTATATCAGAGAGAAATTATTTATGAAGTGGAATTGCTTTAGCAAATCAACCATCTTATATTCTAGAGTTTGAGATGGAATATTTTATGAAAGATTTGTAATCAACAATAATATTGTTTGGTTTTAAAAATAGTTGTAGGAAGAAGTAGACTAATTTTGTTTTTAAACTGCCAAACACTTTTACAAATTTTTATTTCCTAAAGTCAAAGATAACAAACCTGCAATAGAACTAGAGTAATGATCAATGGACACAGTACTGGATGTTGTGTATGGAGTGTTACTGGCACTGCGCACTCTTGGTGTCCTGGAAGAGCTCGTGCTGGCAGGTGTCCTTTGAGGTAGTGAACTGTTTCTTCTAATAACAGGTGTACTAGCTGGTGAAAGCCTTTCTCCTGTGCTACATACAATGTTTTTGACAGATTAAAAAAAAAGATAAATATTGGGAAACTATTCGAATAAAGTAAAGAAATAGATTGTCAGTAAATTACAACTTTAAGTAATCTACTGTGACATTACTGACAGCTTCACATGTTATTTTTGTTAAAGGGTTATATAAGATCTAAACTCATTACTTCCAATTAATCTGCAAATTATGTTTCAACAGCTGTTATATTCAGAAGCACTTTTATGTAGAAAAAAATTTTTACATTTTATAAAACGACTACTTATTTCATTTGTATTTTAGTTTAAATGTACTGGTACTAATTAAAAGAAATTATTTTCAACATACCTAGGTGTTTTAGAGGGATAGATCGATGAAGATGAATCATCTCCCCTGGCTTCAGCATCCGATGGTGTTTGTAGCAGACCAAACTCTTAATTCAAAATAAAAGTAACTCACTCATTTGCCTAATCCTAGGTAACCAGTCTTTTCAATAATGTACATAATAATAATTAGCGTAATTAGATGTTATAAAACAGCGAGGCAATTAGAACATCCAACATCTACTGTTGTTAACGTTAATCAATAAATTGAATAAATAAATGTCATCATTTTAAAATGATTAATTGAGTGTCGATCTTTTACACAGTATTGATATTTCGTTGTTTTACATAAATGTGCTCATTTATTTTTTAGGATTTTTCACTCAACTCTGTTTTCAGATAGCCATGTCTGATTGGGTGTTTTGTCCTTTATTTTTATGTTCCTGAGATTTATCTATTATTAAGCCTTAACAATGAGGCAACTTTTTTGCACATTACTAGCCTCGGACAATTTTATGCACCTAAAACGATAGATTACCTCCGACGCTAAACTAAAACTACTAAGGTTTTACCAAGATCTAGCTAGATTCTATCTGATCTAGGGTAAAATCACGATATAGCATCGGTTATTATTCAGGAACTGTACAGCAGTAAGAAACAGTAAAACCATGGCATAGTCTGTCGAGCCATTCCGGAAACCAGCGGAAATACTGTAAACCATCATTTATTTGCCACCATAATATTTTTAATACATAGTGTTTAAAAATGTGCAAGGATTGATTTTAGTTGCATTTTAAATACTGTTTTGCTAATTATTTTGTATTTCTAATTAGTAAGTGGCTATTCGGACCTGGGTCCTAATAGCAGCAGAGGCTATTAGGAACGAGGTCCGAATAGCCACTTCCTAAGTTCTTAACTTGTACAACCTGTATTAAAATTATACCTTTTATGTTTATTTTAATTTTTCTTGTGGATTTGCTCGTATTTTGTTGTCTTTTATTGTAACTAGTTATGCTTCGTGGTTGAGTGGAGAACGCAGTACCTCCCGATTCTCTATCAGTTACGGGATCGGAACCTGTCAAGGATCTCCTTTTTGCAAGAAGTAAAGTGTATTTATCTAATTTAATGATCCATTGAGTTGTTTGAATAAGTGTCTTTTTTCAAATTGTTTTTTAAAATAGATTCTATATTTTTTTCTAGGGTTAGGGTTAGGGTATAAAAACATCGTTGCTCCATTGATCGCCCGCTCGCGTTTTCTCATCATTGCGAGAAAAATACAGACACGGTCTAGCCAGGGTCACATTGGTTTAGATGTGAACAGTGTAAGCGTATACCATACGTCATAGCAAGACAATTACTATGAGCTTGTCGAGATTTGTCGTCGTCATAGTCCCCCCCCTCTCCCAACCCAGCAAGAGGGAAAAATGGATTTGGGGTCATTGTGAGTTCAAATGTTATATATTGCTTCTATTAAAGCGTACAACAACCCATGCAAGATATTCGTGTTCAAGACAACAGGCCCGTGAGCTGCAGTCTGCATTTTATATGAGCTATTTTATACAATTATATATATATGTGTATATATATATATATATATATGTATAAAATTGTATTTGGACGGAAAGGCCTATGAAATCAAATTACGTTTAACAGAAGAAAAAAAACCAAAAAACACATTTTTACATGCACGCTCAACATTCGCTTGGCCATACCAGAAGCTCATACCAAAGGCCATAATTATATCATAGTTAATCATAGACGTAACGACACCCGCTAGCATAACATTTGTCAGGAATGATATCGATTATTTATTATTTAAAGCAAAATCTCAATATATCATTTAGAATTACAAGAAGAAAAAAATCACAACAGAAAAGATATATTCTGCATCTTAAAAGAATTTTTGTATATTTAAACTAAGTCTAAATCTTAACATTTCTATTGGCTGGTCCCAATAAGGGCCAATAGCGGCCGCGGTATTAGAGGGTGTGGGGAAATTGCGAGACGCGAAAAGCGAAATGGCGAGGCGGGAAAATGCGAGAAGGTAATGCGAGACATACCTGCGGAATTAAGGGTAAATAGCGAGACACTTAGCGAAAAAAGTTTTTTCCTTTTTTTTTCCATCTTTATTTATTTCAATTATTTTTTTTAATATTTTTAAAATAAACAAGCATTTAACCATACCCTTTAACACGAGTGTTGTATGTTGTTATTTTTTATCTAGATACTAAGAAGATAGATAGATCTATATCTAGATATATCTATTTAAAAATCATAACATCGTTGCTGTGCTACTGTCATCGCCCGCTCTTGTTAGCGAGAGGAAAATCCCGTCTCAGTCGGCATTAATTTAAAAATCTAGCCCGCTCATGTTTATACAAATGTGAGCTAGCTATGTCATTGTAAATTGGTATAATCTTGTCAGCAGGAGAGATATTTTGCAACATCTATTTATGGATTTTTGTACTTGCAAAAAGTGTAAAAGTATAAACAATTCTAAAAAGTGCAATTTATTTTTTTATTAAGTAATTTTAATTACAAACAAAATTTACAAACAAAATCTTCTGAAACAGTCCTCAAACACACCTCGTGACACCATCTTTCACACATAGTACACCCAACCCAGTTCATTAGACTCCCATTTATACATTTTTCTTTTGCTACTTCTTCCAATTCATATTCACAACATTTCACATTCTCATCACAGTTGACCTCCTCGTTCATCCCACAAACAACACTGGCACCCATGTTCTCATTATCATCATCCGCACGCTCAACATCTGTTTTCCGTTTTTTATAATTTGTATTTTTTATCATTTCTGTAATTTTGGCAATGTCTTGCTCATTGTTGTCACCAGCAGTTGAGTTTTTTTAAAACATCGATATTTCCCAAAATCTTGTCTAATTTCGGTCAAAATAGAGTATTTTAATCAATTCCTATTACAATGTATAAAAACAGTTTTCTAAAACGCGAAAAAACGTCTAAAATTCTTTTTCTAACATTGCTTTTTTTTTATAGTGTGACTTCACATCTAACCCCCCCCTCCCCCTCATCACACATCGTCATAAAATTACAGACCCCCCCCCCCCCCCTACGAGTGTGACGTCATTTATGGAAGACCCCAAATAACACCACCACCAAAACCAAAAAATTCAGATAAGTTCAACTTGGTTTTAAAAATATTTGAAGTAGGCCCATAGTTTACGATATAGCACGAGCAACTGATAATATCGGTGACGTCACTTTATTTTGTTGTATCCGATTGATGTAGGCATTTTCTTGTGCTTAGATTTATATGGTAAAAAAAGCTAGAAAAAAATCGTAGGCGGCGGCTATAATACAAAATTTCTATGCAACAATAGAAAATATGTTTGCGGCGGCAGCGCACGGCGATCTTCAAAGACGGTAATCAGGCGGCCTCGGCGTTCCACACAAAAGACAGAAGTTGATCTATCGTCGGCGGTATTTCCGTCGGTTTCGAACAAGGTGGTATTCTAAGTGGACACAAAGGATGAGGGGGGGAGTTGACAAATCATCAGTATGTCTAGCGACGGAAAAATCGGAAGTTTTAACAATGTAAACGAAACGTCTTTGAAGTCTGGACCAAATACCACTGAAAATCGGGTGCGGTAAATTTTTTCGCAGAAATCTTCGCATTTCAACACCACCCAGCGTAAGTATCGGGTTGTGGTAAAATGCGAGACAAAAAAGTCACGTGACCGACCGTTTTCGCGCCCTTCTCGCATTTTCCAGCCTCGCCATTTCGCTTTTCGCGTCTCGCAATTTCCCCACACCCGGTATTAGATATCTATCTACTATATCTAGGACCTGGGTCCCAATAGCTATATCGTGATTTTACCTGATCTAGAAGTAATATAGGTAATCTATCGTTTTGGGTACGTAAAATCGCCCGCGGCTATTTATGTACGAAAACGTTACCTCATTGTCAATGCCTTAATAGAAGTATATTGTCATACTTTTGTGTCAAATATTATAGATAGGCTAAATGAATAATAAACCTAAATCAATGGCTAAATATATCCATATAGGCCAGAAATTAACTTTAAACAGCAGTGTTTGAGAGCAAGATTTGCTATATAAACAGCAGCCATTTGTAAAATAGAGTGGCTTCCCCCTGAATCTGGCGCTAAAAGCTTATAAAAATAAAACTTAGACAAGATGGCTGCTATAGTAAATGAGCATGGTTGCATCTGTTGGAAACATCGCTAGTCTTCATTTATTACGGAAAAGTTTTAATTCAATTGTTTAAAAACAGGTACATAAATGAATCAAGGAAACATTTTTGAATTTTTTAAAACATAAATCCTCCTCAAAATGTGAAATAATTATTAAAATTTAAGGAGTCACCTGTTTTTCACATTACAAATCGCGGGCGATTTTACGTACCCAAAACGATAGATTACCGTAATATAAGACATAAGATTAAAGAAATAATATTAATAAGATTAACATACGATATTTAGGTTTCTGAATCATTTTCACTATCTTTTACTTCTTAGTCCTAGTCCTAGAGTCTAGATCTCTCTAGATCTAGAGATCTAGAATCTAGATCTATTCTAGATTCTAGTCTAGATCTACTTGACACTTGTTCCTTGAGTTGACTACTGACACTGTTGAGAGACTATTGATTGAGGATAACTCAAGACATAGACTCCAGCTCTAGAATCTAGTCTAGATTTCTAGATCTTTTGAAAAAACTAGCAGACGTTAACTTGACTATGACTACTTCAGCAATACAAATGTGTTAAAATCAAGATTTGCGAAAGGAACGGAGTAAATGTAGAAAAAATAAATGAAAATATTTTTAAATTTTTTTTTCTGACATTACTAATCATCATTTTTAAAGGATAATGCATTTTAACGTGAATTTTATTGGCGTCGAGTGAAGTTTACGACAATCAGCGTAATTGTTAATTTTTTTCAGACTGTCGCACACACATACACACAAGTATATATATATATATATATATATATATATATATATATATATATATATATATATATATATATATATATGTTACGGTCAAAGCCCGAAGTGCGGCCAAAGCGCGGATAGGCCGACCAATGCGCGCATTGGCCGGGACGCACTGGACAAAGTCCGAAGCGCTTAAAACTTGACAGCGTATTTTGTACATTGGCTGGCCAATGCGCGCACTGGCCGGGATGTCCTGGCCAATGTTCTATCTAGACTAAGTTGTGATCGCGTTTTCATTATTCTGGGTGCGGTTTCATTGTGAGTAACGTATTGTTTAGCTCTTGTTTGTAAAGCATTCTATATGCAAGGCGACATGGATCAAAAGGCCGTCAGACCATGAGATGAGACAGACACAGCAGATGGCTGCCAAAAGAAAAAATGTAAATCCATGTTAGTTTCCATATATGGGCTACAACTGTATGTGACAGCCTCCTCCATGATGACAATCATCAAAGAACAAAATCAAAGACAGTCGGCGTCACCGAACACGTGCAGCAAGACGGAACGTTCAAAAGACTTTGCCGCGTTCCTTGTAAGTTGAACAATAGTGTCCAAGCGACTTGAGAAGGCGTGGGCGCCAGAAACCATATTTCCCCAACAAAAGGGGAATACCAAATAAAGCAGACCCATCTCCGCGCCTTGACTGGACTGCGTGATAAATACCGACAGAATTGCATTCCAGATTTCTTTGCACTGCGGATTACTTGACTGTTCAACACTACGTTTGCTTAATTGTGGATTCATGTCTGCCAAAATCGACAATAAGAGCAGTTTTTCGTGAAGAATTGAAAACTCACTTCTAGCATACAGTTGTTTTAGAACAACATGTTCCGTTCCTAATTTGTAGATACCGCACTTGACGCTCATGCCAACTGCAATTGTCGTCAGTTGGCCCTGATGAAAAATCACTACGAACCATCGCATCTTCACTGGGGGCCAAGGCTACACTCGCTGCAATTGCACAACTAAGTGCACCACAAATCGCTACAAGTGTAAAAATAACAAGCTGCTATGTAATTCTAAATGCCATAAAAGTTCAACTTGTTGTAACAAATGATAATATTGATTGATTGAGACTATAGTACAATAAAAATTTTGAATGTTTCTGTCATTTACTTTAATTAATAATCAATAAAAACTTAATTTCATGATCCTTACGGCATTAAAAACAAACAAAATCTGCTCATGATCTTCTAATTCGGACTTTGGCCGGTCGTCCCAAGCCAGATGATCTTCTAATTAAGACTTTGGCCGGTCCACCATGGCCAGTCCGCGGACTGGCCGGCCAAAGGCCGAAATCAAGAGCTATTTCAGACTTTGGCCAGTCCACCGTGGCCAGTCCGCGGATTGGCCGGCCAAAGGCCGAAATCAAGCAAAGTTTCGGACTTTGACCGACCTATGGGAGGCGATATCGGCCAATCCGCGCATTGGCCGACTTCGGGCTTTGACCGTAACACACACACACACACACACACACACACACAGACACACACACACACACACATATATATATATATATATATATATATATATATATATATATATATATATATATATATATATATATATATATATATATATATATATATATATATATATATATATATAGGGGCCTATATTATGCCGATTCTAGCCGCCTGTCGATCTGCCCAAAGCGCAACCGCTCAATCACACTATACAGTTAGTGTAAGGGGCTGGGGAGTTATTTAATTATTATTTTATTACAAAAAGGCGAATGTCACTTTTTGTGTTCCTTTGAGAGTTGTTGTGGTTTTTAGTTAAGAAGTCCGCTATTATGGCGCTGATATGATTTTTATTTTAAAATGATTGATAACCTGGTTATTGTGTCTTGCTTATATTTTGATGTTATTATTTATGCAAACTTTGTTTTGGAGTGTGGCTCCACTTTGCTTTATATCCTGAATGTAAGTTATTGTTGTATTAGGGACTATTTTCTTGTGCGTAGCATTGGTTTCTTTGTTCGTAGTATTGGTTTCTTTGTTCGTGAATGTGGGGTGTCGACAGGGAGGGACATTCTGCTGGAATGTCGAGGCCTGTGTGTTGAAGAGTTTCTGTGTCACGTTTGTGGTGTATGGTAACGTAGGGTTATTTTTATAGTGTTTTATTATGTTTTCCATATTTTTGTTTGCTTATTTTGTATACAAAGTGACTATATACTAGATCTATTTAGTCACTTCGACTTTGAGAAGTCTCAATGTTTGTTTTATCCAGACCACGTGGTAGCACGATGGCCTGGGTTTAGTCATGGATTAATGTAGATTTTACTTTCATTTATGAGAGCCTCTTGTTTAGGCTGACAATTGTGTCAACTTCTTAGTGCCTTGTATATAACTTTTTATGTAAAGTAATTAATTTATTTGTTTTCCTCTTTCTAGGACGGTGGTCCGAAATTGGGTGTTATGTTTCGTTGAGTTCTGTTTGTTTTGTATGTCCTGAGTGTTTTGTTTTGTCTAGATCTAGATTCTAGTTTTTTTATAATAATTTTGGTTCCATGAAATAAATTTTATATTATTGTTAAAGTTTTTCTGTTTTTTTTTTAATTTAGACTAAGGTTAGGGTTTAACCACTGTGGGTTCTACCACGGTTGCACTGACCGGACAGCTTAGTTAGTTAGATAAGCCTAGAAGGGTAGATTTTAGGTATCCCCCCCCCCCTAGCAGGGCTTACAAATTGGTAGCACGAGTGGGGTCAGTGCTTTAGTCTAGCTAAATTTTTGTTTTTCTGTTAGAGCTAGTGTAGCTTAGATAAATTTTTGTTTTTGATAGGCCCTTTTTGGAACCATATGTGTTTAGTTTTTTTGTGTTTAGTGTAGGGATTGTTTAAACACCCAATTCGGACGAGATGGCGGGGCACCCGATGAACATCATTATTGTGCCACCCAGAGAGGTTAAAATCCAGAGGTTCCATGGAGACAGCCATGCCTCGTTGGTGGAACGTTTCATTGAAGAGGTGCAGGTTGCATGGAGGGCGAGGAAAGACCTCTCTGCTGAAGAAAGAAAAGACCTCCTCTGGGAGCACCTTGGGGAGTCTGTTAAAGAGGAGCTCCGATGTAGGGGCAATGATCTGGAGCAGGACCCTGAGGCAACTTTAATACTCCTGAGGGACATTTACGGGGAAAAGCGTAGCATCCCCCAACTGATGGCCCAGTTTCAAAGGGTGGTGCAAAGCCCAAATGAGACAGTGAGGTCTTATTCACACCGTCTGCACCAAGCCTTTAGGTTGCTCACAGCCAGGCAAACAAACCTGCACAGGGCCCCTGTGAGTCCAGTCTTCCTGCGAGACCAGTTTGTTCAGAACCTTAACCAACCCTCTGTTAGGCGTCAGCTGGAAGAAATGGTCTTCTGTGACCAAAAGGCGTCATTTATTGTCCTGAGGGATGCGGCTATCAGGTGGGCACAGGACGAATGCCCAGGCAGAGAATCTAAGAGTGTTACAACTTTAAACACCAGGCCTGATGTGCAAACATTTGCACCTCCCACTACATCCAACCTGGAGGACAGAGTAGACAATTTGGCAGCACAAATCTCTAGTATTTCTGCTCTCGTTTCCCCAAGGGGAACGCGGTTTGCACCCGACAAGCAGAGACCGACTGTGAGGAGCAGGTCCTGCTTCAAATGTCACCAGCTGGGCCACATAGCCAGTAACTGTTATGGCAACATAATAATGTATCCCGCTTTTAATCTGTTCATCTATTTTTTTAACATTGTTCTGTTCACATGTCTGGTATCTGCATTTTTGAATTTTTATTGCTTGCAGGTACTGCAAGCTTTACAGGGGGTGAATGTAAGGGGCTGGGGAGTTATTTAATTATTATTTTATTACAAAAAGGCGAATGTCACTTTTTGTGTTCCTTTGAGAGTTGTTGTGGTTTTTAGTTAAGAAGTCCGCTATTATGGCGCTGATATGATTTTTATTTTAAAATGATTGATAACCTGGTTATTGTGTCTTGCTTATATTTTGATGTTATTATTTATGCAAACTTTGTTTTGGAGTGTGGCTCCACTTTGCTTTATATCCTGAATGTAAGTTATTGTTGTATTAGGGACTATTTTCTTGTGCGTAGCATTGGTTTCTTTGTTCGTAGTATTGGTTTCTTTGTTCGTGAATGTGGGGTGTCGACAGGGAGGGACATTCTGCTGGAATGTCGAGGCCTGTGTGTTGAAGAGTTTCTGTGTCACGTTTGTGGTGTATGGTAACGTAGGGTTATTTTTATAGTGTTTTATTATGTTTTCCATATTTTTGTTTGCTTATTTTGTATACAAAGTGACTATATACTAGATCTATTTAGTCACTTCGACTTTGAGAAGTCTCAATGTTTGTTTTATCCAGACCACGTGGTAGCACGATGGCCTGGGTTTAGTCATGGATTAATGTAGATTTTACTTTCATTTATGAGAGCCTCTTGTTTAGGCTGACAATTGTGTCAACTTCTTAGTGCCTTGTATATAACTTTTTATGTAAAGTAATTAATTTATTTGTTTTCCTCTTTCTAGGACGGTGGTCCGAAATTGGGTGTTATGTTTCGTTGAGTTCTGTTTGTTTTGTATGTCCTGAGTGTTTTGTTTTGTCTAGATCTAGATTCTAGTTTTTTTATAATAATTTTGGTTCCATGAAATAAATTTTATATTATTGTTAAAGTTTTTCTGTTTTTTTAATTTAGACTAAGGTTAGGGTTTAACCACTGTGGGTTCTACCACGGTTGCACTGACCGGACAGCTTAGTTAGTTAGATAAGCCTAGAAGGGTAGATTTTAGGTATCCCCCCCCCCCCCTAGCAGGGCTTACATTAGTTTTGAAGAAGAATAAGGCTAAAATAGTAATATGTGCCCATTGTACAGCTCTTAAGGGTAATTTCAGCCCATGTTTACCCTTTTTAAGGTCATATCGTTTTTTTTTGCGTCTTCTGCCCTCAGCTTAGGCTAAGGGGTAAAAAGCTTTTTTCGACTAGTCACAAAATAGATGTACATAGGCAAAGGTCTAAACTGAAAATAGTCATCGTTTTTCACAAAATTAACAATGTTTATATAGGGAATTCGGACCGGCCAGTTCTAAAGATCTTCCGGAGTTTTCCCGAACATATCATAGTTTTTTTTGCCACCCCTGAGGGTCGGTCTATGACATCAGGAGTTATGAATGGGCATTTTTTTTCCGATATATAGCTCATCTAAGGCGCTGGTCAGTCGAGGTCAGTTTTGACCCCCCTCCTTGTGGACTTGTTGGCAAACCGGCAACGGGCCCCGTGTTCTATCGCCCCAAGGCGGGAGCCTGCCAAATTTGAAGCATCTGCGGCGCCGGGAAGTGCCCTATCGGGCATCCGGCAACTTTGCTTTATATATATATATATATATATATATATATATATATATATATATATATATATATATATGTATATATATATATATATATATGTATATATATATATGTATATATATATATGTATATATATATATGTATATATATATATATATATATATATATATATATATATATATATATATATATTATATATATATATATATATATATATATAATGTAAAGAAAATTATATATTTTCTACTTTTTAGTGCATTATTACATAAAGGCTTGTTATTGAAACGGTTTTTATGAATTTTTTACAAACCAAGAAGTCAGCTCCACTACATCCAGTGTCAAACAAAAAGAAAAGAACCCAGTTATGTCAAGTATTGAACAGATGGACGATGAAAATTTTGCCAAAAAACTTCAAGAAGAAGAAACAGGCCTGAGAAGAAGGTAGAGCTGCTGCTCCAAAACCAAGAAGAAGAAACAAGCCAAGGCCGGACACTATGAAGACTTTGTGGTCTATAGTGAAGGAGAGGCATCTTCAGGATCCCGATTCCTAATAACAAGCAATTTATGTTGTGTGACGAACAGATGGAAAATCTGTTTGGGTCAAAGAGAATAGAGTTGTTTGCAATATTGAATGATTTAAAGAGACATGTAACTGATATTCCTCGTTAAAGTTTTGTCTATTTGATATTTTTAAATGTTTGATTAGAAACACCATGTATACATTGCACTAGCAGTTGTAAAAACAGAGATTGTTTATAAGAATATACATTTTTGCTATCAAAACACTGTTGAGTAAATGGTTTTTGTTCTGTGAAAGCATTAAACAACCTGTTTTTATTAGACACCCCCCCCCCCCGCTTATATTATAGATATACCAGAAAGTTTAGGGGAGATCACTCCGGCTTAAATACCTTCAATTTAATGTAGTATAGAGCGGTTTTGTCGCACACTTCTATATTTCTATAGCCTGATTGTACTGGAAGTGTCATTCCAACCTTATAACGTATAAGAGTTTAAGAGAAAGTTTAGGGTAGATTACTCTCGCTGTAGAGCACTTTGAGGAGATTTAAAACCATCCTCTCTCAACCATCCCTGATATACCACGTGCAAATCAGCTATTAAATGTAAGTGCAGATCCACCTACAAAGCTAGAAATAATAAGAGAAATAAAGAACATGAAAATGGCAAAGCAGCTGGCCCGGACGGCATCCCCCCCCCCCCCCAAGAGGCACTCAAAGCAGACCCAGCCATATCAGCAGACATATTGCATCCTCTAGTTAAAAAGATTTGGGAAGATGAGATAATCCCATCTGACTGGAAACTGGGCTACCTGATAAAACTGCCAAAGAAGGGAGACCTGACACAATGCAACAACTGGAGAGGGATAATGCTTCTTTCAGTCCCAAGTAAGGTGCTGACAAGAATCATCCTAGTGAGACTTAAAGATGCCTTGGAAAAAAAGCTGAGACAAGAACAAGCTGGTTTTTGTCAAGACAGTTCATGTACTGACCACATTGCCACGCTGCACATCATTATTGAACAGTCCCTTGAGTGGCAATCCCCATATACATGACTCTTGTCGACTTCAAAAAGGCGTTTGACAGTGTGAATAGAGATGTTATCTGGAAGCTAATGAGCCAATGTGGAATACCCAAAAAATTTATATCTATCGCCAATGATATTCTTGATGGTAATCGACTAGATCATGCTGAAAACCACAAAAACGACACAGGAATCCGGTGGAGTTTCACCAAAAGGCTGGAAGATAAAGATTTTGCCGATGACATCTGCCTACTTCCTCACAAGCATCAACATGCACAAGCCAAACTGAATCGGCTATGTGAAGAAGCCTCTAAAGTTGGATTAAAAATCAATAAAAATAAAACAGGTCATCAGAATCAATAATAGCCAGGACCTGCCCATACAGCTAAATGGAGAAGATTTACAAGAAACAAACACATTCACGTATCTGGGAAGCGTGTTAAAAAACCGGGAGTGATCTCCCCTAAACTTTCTCGAATATTTTTATATAAAATAACAGGGGATGGAAACTCGGGCTATAGAAATGATTTTTAATCCATTTTAAATACTTAAAGTTTTAAAAATAGAATAAAATCTCGTAGACAAAAGAATTGCACACCAAGTGAACGCTAAATAAACAAGGTAATTAAAAAGTCTAGTGACAATTTTAGCGCAATTTCCTTATGTTATCTAAAAATAGCTCTGTCGTAGCGTAAATCAAGAGCAGGGTTAGTAAAACCATTGGTTAGTTATTAAAACGTTTTTTATTAATTTTTTTCAGTATTTTACATGTTTTATTTACAATAGAGTTACATGACTAAAAACCATTGCGCGCCTACTGAACGTGATGGCGCAGCCATGGAACGCGATGGCGCAGCTATTGAACGTGATGACGCGTGTGGTGTGGTTGGAAAAAATGCCTACTAATTCGGTCCAACTTTTAATTAATTCAAATTTTTTTTTGTGACCGAACGAAAGGATATTTTTGAAAACTTTCTTCGGCAATATTGTTCTAAATTATGGCAGGAATCGATTGGTGCATGTTTCAAGTCGCTTAGTGATCTGGTTGCCGAGATATGGGCCAAAAACTGCATTTTTTTCGAGGTTTTTTGGCTTTTTCGGGAAATCCATGAAAGAAACCCGTAATTTTTATGACCTATGTTCATCCTCGTAACTTGCTTAACATAATTGCTTTTGGAACTAGTCATCGATATTGCTTCGTTGAGGAGGAGATACGACTTAAAGCCCGGACAAACATTCATCCATACATCCATACATTCATTCATCCATCCATTCCCAGAAATGACGAGTTAATAAACGCAATTCTCCAGAATGGAAATTGCGCTAAAAAGTGCATAATAGTGCGCAATATTATTAGTACTTTAAAAATTTACATTAGTTTTTTTGAGAAATCGGAAGTAGCGTAAATTAGTACTTCCGGTCAACGGAAATGACTCAAAATTTAACAGAAGGTAGAGAATTAAGATCTTTTACTTACATGTGAAATTTCGTTTATCTATCTGAAATAGTACTCAAGTTATGGGCTTTTGAAAATTTCAAAGTAGGAAAAGTACCACTTCCGGTTATTGGAAATCGCTCAAAAGTTGATACGGATCTACGATTTTGATAAAATACTTATATATGAAATTTCATCAACCTAGCTGTAACGGTACTCAAGTTAGCGTGTTTACACACACACAGACAGACAGACACACAGACATACACACACATACGGACAAGATTGCAAAATTATGTTTTTCAGTATCAGTGAGATGTAAAAATCTCGATTTTTTTTTTGCACGATTACAAGACTTTCTCTATAGGCCTACTTCGTATATACGAGAAAGTAAAAAGGACGGGGGAGCAGACAAGGACGTAAAATACCGTATCAACAAGGCTAGATGTGCCTTCAACTCACTGCGCCCGATGTGGAGGTGCACGGCAGTCACTCAGGGGCAAAATTGGGATTTTCAACACAAATGTCAAGGCAGTATTGCTCTATGGCACAGAGACTTGGAGGGTTACAACTGCAAATAACGATAGGCTACAGTCGTTCACAAATAAATGCTTACGACATATACTTAAAATAAGATGGCCAGACAAAATATCAAACAAAGACCTGTGGCAAATTTCAAAACAACAGCCAATAGTTAAGGAAATCAAGGCCCGTAAATGTGGATGGATTGGAGAAAAAGATAATATTGCAAAAAATGCTATGGACTGGTGTTGAGCTAGTAGTTTAGAGCTCAGTGTCCTGGTAGTGTTCCAGGTAATTTTTAAAGTATGTTCTGTGTGAACTACCTGCAGGCTGTTGAGATGTAATCCAGCCAGCCTGTGGTTAATGCTTTGTACATAATTTTTTTTGTAAAGTAATTAATTTATTTGTTTTCCTTTTTCTAGGACGTAGTCCGAAATTGGGTGTTTTGTTTGGTTTTGTTTGGTTCTGTTTGGTTCTGTTTTGTTGCACATATCTTTGTCCTGTTGTGTTGGATATAAATTGTTTTGTCTGTTTTGTGCCAGCAGTTTTTATCTATTCTTTTTTTGTGATTTTTCATTGGTTCCATATTTTTGGTAAATAAATTTTATTAATTGTTAAAGATTTTTTTTTGTTTTTATTATTTAGACTAAGGTTAGGTTATTAACCAGTCTGGGTTTAGCCGGGCTTGCACTGACCGGACGGTAATAGATAAGCCTAGTAGATAGATTTTAAGGTATCCCCCCCCCCCCTAGCAGGGCTTACAAATTGGTAGCACGAGTGGGACTACACAACTAAAAACTACGAACAATTTACGACATGAGACGAAACGATACATTCGCCTTCTAAGTTACAAATAATAATAATACACTTCAGCCGCTCACATATAGAATATAGATATGTAATTAAAAATGGATTTAAAATATTGTCTAAGTCCAGAGTTGCCATCCTCCGTAGTGTTATATAAGAATATTTGAGAAAGTTTAGGGGAGATCACGCCCGGAGTATTTTGACTGTTATAAAGTTTATAAATAGTATTTTTAACTTAATATTAGCTGTAATTCAGTCCTTCGGTTTAAACATTATTGCAGATTGTGATAAAACAAAATGATAACTATACCTACATCGGGCATACATTTGCTGTAGTTAGAAATAAAAATAAATTATCATCTCGAACGCATTTATCTGGAAAGATTGAAAGAAATCGTTCAACTAGAAATGGGTCAACGTTGAATTACAACTAAACAGAGGGGTATCTAGACATTAGGTTGTAAAAATGTCGAATGTTTACACAATACGATATTCTTATCGCTCCAGAAACTCTTGACCACGGAACAATGACGTATCACAGTACACACACTGATCGGCTCTCATATTGAGACAGTAAATCGGGAAAATCATCACCAAACTCCTTTTATCGCTGAGATGGTTTTTTTTTTTGTAAGCGCTGACATTGTATTGGTCAATCTCGCTTTCATCGTGTATCTGAGGACGGCCACTATGGTTGGTGGGAGGAGATGGGGGGGGGGGGGGAAGGGAGAGAGAAAAGCCTATATCATGTCAGATGTAATACCTATATGAAGTGTGCGTTGTCTAGTGTGTTGTGATTTGTGTTGTACTGTATTATTTAAGCATATCTTTATGCATTATTTATACATACATCACTCCATCTACATTTGCAGCTTCATTTAAAACAACAAATATATTTAAAGTAAATTTTCTAATGCTTATGTTGATGTTCCTGTTCCTGATAACGGTCACGGTTACGACAAGGTCACGTTTACGATCCTGCTCCTGGTCACTTTCATGTTACTATTCATAATTATTTATGAAAATTCATCCACCTAACTGAAACGGTGCGCAGGTTATCGATTCCTAGACACAGGCATATATATATATATATATATATATATATATATATATATATATATATATATATATATATATATATAAAGATTTGCAAAACTGTTTTTGATTTCATCTCAGAGATGTGTAAAATGTCGAGATCAATACAATCTCAATTTCGATATTTCGCACATGACAATACTCCCGCAATATTCTGAATACGAGAAAATGAAACATCAAATGACCTATTATAGAGCATTTGGAAACACCTTTATTGACATAGTTAATTGACGAAATGGAGATTCGGTGAACTACCCGTTGTGATCTATTACATTAGAAAATGTATAGCTTTTTATCTGTTGTTTGATAAAATGTTTTTTTAATATATTGTGATCAGCAAAATCAAAGCTTTTTTTTTATAATTAACGCCACAAAACAGAGAAGATACTTTTTAGCCAAGTGTCATCCTAATATATAAAAGCCCGTGTGAACACTTCCCAATCTGTCTGTCCGCAACTTATTTCCCGAAGCTATGAGATCAGTATCCAGCGATATATGGAGAACTCAAAGATTCGGACTTTTGTTGAGAATAATATGTTAGATATATTAAACGTATAAACCAAATATATTTATAGAAGGAAAATAAAAATAAAGGCATATTCGAATATAGAGATACATTTTTAATAATGCAACCGGAAAAGTCTTTATGGTTGTGACAAGAACGCAATAATCAACGAAGTCACGTGTCAATTGTTTACCACAGAAAGTACACAGCGTCATCTTAAAATTTTAGAATATAAAGAAATGAACTATTTCATTCACAATTGAGTTAGGTCTATAAAACTACTTATCAAACGTACGCTATGAAATGTATACAGTTTTTTTCGACCAAATATAAAACACATTTCTTAAAGAAAAGAATAACATAAACACTATTGAACAGCCGGGTTTTTAACGGAATCATTAAGGCTCTTAATCAGTGTGAGCATTTAATATGGTGTAGAGTTGACTAATATTGTATACTTTTTGGTTTTAATTTTTCTAATAGTTATTGGTAGCCTATGCTATTTTAAATGTAATGGATGTTTAACTATTTAGTTTTCTTTGCTTTAAAATAAAATTTCTAAATCAGATTGATTGGTGTGGAAATATAGTACTTTTCTAGGTAGTTTGACGTGTGTTTATTTATATGCTTAAAAAAGTTGGAAATATTTTAAAAATAGTTTTCTTCAAAAAAATTTAAAATATTTTCAATACATTTCTTAAAATGATTTGAATTCTTTTTCCTTACTTAAAAAAAGCGGTAGTGATCTCATCTATTTTTTCTCGTCTATTCTTAGAATAGATGGCAACCCGGGGTATAGACATTTTTTATAGGCCTAAATCAAATTTTCAAATACTTAATTTTAAAAGAACCCACTATAAAAGTTTCTCTATTCAGTATGGAAAGCTGTAAAGAAAACACAAGGAAATTTAAAAGATGCACAGTGAACGACCGTGACGTCACAAGGTACTTAAAGGAAATTAAAAAAAACAACAAAAAAACAACTAAATATGTACAGTTCTAAAGCCTGAAAAGTACATACAATAATATGACGTAATTGATTCTAGAGCAGTGGCGTCTATATATATGGCGTATATATATATATATATATATATATATATATATATATATATATATATATATATATATATATATATATATATATATATATATATATATATATATAAAGTTCAATTCTGTATGTTTGTTTGTAAAATGTTTGTAATCGAGGATTACTAAGAAATATAAGAATTTAATAGACCCCATTCTTATAGTGTTAAATTTCTAAAGTACTTAATCTCTAAATTTATAATTTACAAAACTAATATAGACGGTGTTTTAAAAAAATCATTTTTCATACTTTTAATAATAATAATTTTCAAAATGTTCATTAAACAAAATTAAACAAAAAACAAAAACAAAACAACAAAACAACTTTTATATAAATTCTAATTATGTCTGAAAATTATTTTCACTTAGTCCTTTAGCACTCATTACGTCCCTTGATAAATTAGGACAACACAATTACTTCCCTTTCCAAAAAAAAAAAAACATTACATCGGGATGAAAAATGTACCTTTTATTATTTTGTTTTGGTGTTGGGTAAAATATTACATAATTAGCGTGGATTGATCAAGTAAAACGTGGTAGGTATTTTAAATACTGTCTTAATTATTTTATACACTAAACGTACTGTTTTTTATTATTATTTTTAATCAACGACAGTTGAAGAAACAAAAAACATCTTTATTCGGGAACGGGAATTCCCGCATGTTATTATTTGTGTCTGTCATTTTTTAGCACGAAGGGGAATTCTTTTTTGTCGGTCGCACCAAACATGCTGAACGTTGTCTTTTCACTTTCTCGTATATACGAAGTATAGAGAAAGTCTTGTAATTGTGCAAAAAAAAAATCGAGATTTCCGATAACTGGAAGTGGTACTTTGAATTTTTCAAAAGCCTATAACTTGAGTACTATTTCAGATAGATGAATGAAATTTCACATGTAAGTGAAAGATCTAATTTTCTACCTTCTATCAAATTTTGAGTAATTTCCGTTGACCAGAAGTACTAATTTACGCTATTTCCGATTTCTCAAAAAACGCATATAAATTTATAAGTACTAATAATATTGCGCACTATTATGCACATTTTGTTTTGGCGTTCGCTTGGTGCGCAATTATTTTTTCTACGAGATTCTATTCTATTTGTAAAAGTTTAAGTAATTAAAAATCATGTCTATATTCCGAGTTGCCATCCCACGAAGTGTTACATAAGAATATTCGAGAAAGTTTAAGTGAGATCACTTCCGGTTTATTTACATCACCATAGTGCGTACTTTTTTTTAATCAGACGTTTTTAACAGTACATTTAGCAGTATAAAGTTTTACAAGAAACAATAGGATAAGAAAACTTACCATCTTTAAGTGAATCAAATCCGGGCGTCCTGCGGCGCTCAGACAGGGTGCTGTTTCGCGCCCCTGGCTTTCCCGTGTTCGCTTTGGCGCCTACGTTCGTTTAAGTGAGTGCAAAAGACTGTGAATAAGTTGGGGTACTATAGTCATTTACTAAGCTGAAACAGGCGGTTCAGCCAGCCCCCCCAGCATGGTACGACTTGGCGCGCCGGGGTAGACTGTGAGCACTTTGCGTTTATGTTTGCGTGGTGTTTTCTTTGTGTTTGGGTTGGGCTTGCTTTGTGGTTGGGTTTGCATTTGGATTTGGTTTGTTTTCTTTTGCTTTTTCATTTGTGTTTTACTTTGTATTTGTGTTTGTATTTGTGTTTGCGTTATGTTTGCGGTTTTTTTTTGCTTGGTTGTAGTTAGGGTGGGCAATGCCGGGTATATGCTGATTACTAAACACACATGCCATGGTCCTTTACAGATAGGTTTTTCACAGAGGCCAGTACAGGGCCTTGCCGGGATGGGACGGCTAGCTTATAATAAATGTATCTAGGTCTGCACGCCACTGTCCCCCCCCCCCCCGCCCCACCCCCGGAGAAATATGTCTGATAGAAACAACGTCTGCATGATCGAGGTTTAGCGACCAAAAGTAGGAAACGGGTGTAGATTATAGATATCAATATCGTGTCTACCCTTAGTCTGTATGATCTACAGATGTGACCAGTGTTTCTTTCAGACATTTTCTCCCCGGGTGGGGGGGGGGGGGGGGGGGGCACATGAAATTTCCAGGGAGAGTGGGGATTAAATTTTCCGGGGGAGTGGGGCGACTACTAGTAGACATTCTTCGGGGGTCTCAGTGTCCCCCCCCCCCCCCCCACAAGAGTTGCCTAAAAAACTCTGAATGCGACTTTTGTCAAGATTAAGCTTATGTGCAAACTTAAGGGGTATGACTTCGACTATATTTTGAATCAATGTGCAGTAACTACGTGTAGATCAAGGTTACAAGATAAAGTGTTGTGGTAATGTCTATATTTATCGTGTATACACAAAATAGAAGGGAGTTATTTATTGTTGAATAAAAATTGAATTAAGAATTGAATACGATACAAAATAATAATATCATCATTGATCATAGAGCTAAAAAAATTAAACGTCTAATTTAATTGACTAATTTTTGAAGTGAATGTAGATATATAAAACAAATACCAGAAAATTAATTTAGACATTAAGCGATTAAGGTTGTGGTTATTAGGTTTTTATTTCAAACTAGGGTACCCGCCCCCCGCGCGTTGCCGCGGGGATAGAAGAAAGTTTGACAAAATATATTAGAAGGATTTCATCAACGCGATACTTATTAAATGTAAACAATGCCTGCGCTTGGATCATAAATATCAGGACACGGGTTTACCTACACTACCGCATGAAAACCTTGAGTGTACATTAATTACTCAACGAAATAATGAGGTAGAACACATTTCGGTGACCACCCATGCGTCAGGGACGTAGAGTGCGCTCTCAGGAGCCCCCACTCCCCGATTACACTACCGCATAGGCGCAGCGTACGGCCCCTGGCTCCTTAAAACTAACAGGCGCCATCGTGCACATAGGATAACCCAGCGTGTCAATAGCATCCTGTAAACAATGATGCAGATTTCGTCATTCGCTAAATTGTTACAAATGAACAGGATTTTTTTCTTTAACACGTAAAAAATTATTTGACGTGTTTTAAACATCAGTGTGACTGATGCAATATGCTAGCGTTACTAATGGTCTATTATTAGATGCTCGATCTCAAACTCTGACTGGATCGTCTAATAATAGATGCTTATTGCATCATTCGCAAATTGACGAAACTCTACAGTAGGCTCCTCATATGTAAGCCCTGCTAGTGGTGGGGGATCTCTACCAGGCTTATCTAACTAACTGTCCGGTCAGTGCAAGCCCGGCTAAACCCAGAGTGGTTAATACCTTAACCTTAGTCTAAATTAAAAACAAAAAACTTTAACAAATTAATAACATTTATTGTATAGGTGGAACCAATGATAAAATCAAATAAAAAAACCGAACAATTTACACGCAACAAACAGAATGTAACAAAACAATTTATATCTAACAAAACAAACTTTTTACCCCAAACAAAACACCCAGCCAAGTTGCACAAGCAACCTCACTGGAAGGGGGGGGGGAGGGGAGAGAAAAAGAAAAGGAAAACATAAGAATAATGCATGGAAAAATATATACATCAATATATACATATGTTTAAATACTAATAACTTCTGCTAGAGATATCTAAAGCCTCGAGTAAAACTAATCCCTACTATTACAATTCTAAAAGCAATTGTCAAAAGCACAACTAACCACTGTCCAACCAAGAACTAGCAACTTAAAAATAACGTGTAAAACAAATTCATTGTAGAACCAATCTTTCCTACCTAAGGAGCAGCCCGAAGCCATTGGTCTACCTATACAACATCCATATTGATAACATTGAAGTTAACACACTCCGCTAAGGCCCCAATGAAGGCAGATACAAAGCAAGTGACTCAACATGACATTGCACGAAACAGCACACACATCAATTTTAAACAACCTAAAGGTCGGGCAACTAAAATATACTCATTACTGTCTAAAACAACCGACTATTGACTAAGCCAATCCTAGTCATCGTGGGGGAACCCACAATAACAACACATCATAATCAAGTAAAACAATCAAGCATATGCACACGCATTCGCACCAGTTTAGGAAATCCTCCTAAACATAA
>NW_026733407.1:40000-67500 GCF_028476545.2 Physella acuta
TTTTTTATTGTATATTATTTATTATTATTCTATCTTTCGGTTAGCGGACAAGCTGGGGTTTTATAAGAGAGGCGTAGCTAGGGGGGGGGGGGGGGGGGGGTTGGAAATCGAAAGTTTTAGGGAGGGGGAGGGGGGTAGGGTGCAAATCGAAAGTTTGAGGGGGTGCAAATCAAAAGTTTGAGCGGGGGGAATTTCAAATCAAAAGTGGTGCAAATCGAAAGTCTGAGGGGAATGCAAATCAAAAGTTTAAGGGGATGGGTGGAAATTGAAATTATAATAGATTGACGATAGAAGAATGTGGTTGTATATAACGTTTATTGGGTCTAACTACATGACGGTACCACAAGAGAGAGAGGCGGAAGGAAGTACGATGCACAAGGGACATCACTCAAGATAACAATATAAATATAATACTAATACAGAAGAGTGAGTTCCCTTGACCTCACAATTATCTCAATCTATTACATCCCTTTACCCTTAGAACACAATAACACATCTCTCAATAGAACAATTGATAGTATCCTAAAATCACCAATTATATTGTAACATGAACATTATGGTAGATTACATCCTTACAAACAATGCACAATATGTTACAACATAATTAAAATACAAAACAATAATGTCAAAGTCCTTTTGACCTTTAAAATCATAGGTCTAACTTATTTGGGACTTTGATTGTCCTGCTTGACCTTCTCAGTGGCTTTTGATTCGGTGACTCAAGATTCTGACCATCTGGATTCTCTATCTCAGGAGGTCTAGGATCAAAATCATTAACTCCAGAATTTACATTTTCTGACTCTAGACAACTTGGTTCACTCATATCAACAGAACTTGGTTGTGGAACAAACTGAGTTGGTGTGAACTGTTCAGATTTGGTGGGATTGACAGATTCACACTTATTATCTGCACAAGTTATTTTTAACTTTATAAGGCACAGGTCCTGTACATTGAACAATTTGACCTGGTATCCATTTTTCCTTTCTCCCATAATTTCTTAGATACACATTCTTATTAACACCAAATTCTCTTTCAATGCATGAGTTGTCATGATTTAATGGAACTATTTTTGAATTGGCATCTGAAAGTATTAAATGGCAAAAAATCTTTTTTTTCTTTTGATGTTACCCTTTTAGTTTCTGTAAGTGCTAATGATGTTAGCAAAGTTGTTTGATGATCACATTCCTTCTTACTAATGTATTCTCTTTAAAACATTTGAAATTGCCATATCACCATAATCATTTATTAAGTTACAAATACTTTGTTTAGGCAACTCTGACTGATAATGGACTGCATCTTCTCCATCTTTTATATTATCTTCACAAAGGGTTTTAATTTCTTATTTTATATGGCCTTAAGTCATCATTCACAGACTCTTCAGGCCAACCATTCATACAGTGCTCATATACTTTTATTAAGCACTCATCTTTTTGTGTTTCTCTTTTAATATCATTCACATTTATATTGGAGTTATCCATGATAGTGAAGAGAACAAATACATCTTCTGGTACATAGCTCAGGCTTTGGTTTTTTTAAAGGTAATCTACTCAGACTATCTGCACTATTCTCAGATCCAGGTTTGTATTTCAATTCATAATTGTATGCAGTTAGTGTGATAGCCCATCTTTGAATTCTTGGTGAGGCATGCTCAGGTAGGGTTTTGTTTTCTCCAAATAAACCTAGCAATGGTTTATGATCTGTAAAGATGGTGAACTTCCTACCAAACAGAAACTTATGAAATTTCTTAACACCAAAAATGATGCCTAAGCCTTCCCTATCTAACTGAGAATAATTTTTCTCAGCCTGGTTCAAAGATCTACTGGCAAAAGCAATGGGTCTGTCACCCTTCTCATCCATGTGGGACAAGACTGCTCCTACACCATCTGGTGAAGCATCACATGTTAATATAAGTCTTTTCCCTGGGTCATAGTGAGTTAGTAAGGTGTCAGAAGACAAAGCCTCTTTTGCTGTATTAAAAGCAGCTTCTTGTTGTTTACCCCAGTGCCAAGTTGCATTTTTCTGTAGCAGCTTGTACAGTGGTGATAGTTTACCAGACAGATTTCCTATGAACTTTGCATAGTAATTTATTAAGCCCAAAAAAGCTCTTAGTTGTTGGGTATTTTCAGGTTTGGGTGCTTCTTTAATGGCTTTTGTTTTCTCAGGTTGAGGTCTGATACCTTGCTTGCTTAATATATAACCAAGAAAACTAATTTCTGTCAACATGAATTGACATTTATCTTTGTTTATCTTTAAACCTTTTTCACCAACAATTTTCAATACTTTATCAAGTGTTTTAAGATGTTCAGTGTCATTCTTACCAGTTATGTACACATTGTCAAAGTACACACAAACATTTGGAATATCCTTAAAAATACTGTCCATGACAGCTTGGAAAATTCCAGGGCTAGATGATATGCCAAAACATAGTCTTTCATATTGGTAGAGTCCTTTATGTGTGTTTATTGTCGTGTAGACTTTTGAATCTGGATGCAGTTCTAGTTGAGTGTAAGCATGACTAAAGTCTAATTCAGTGAATTTGTCTCCTCCTGCCAAATTCAAAGAAATTTCCTCAATGTTAGGTATAGGGTACCTATTTAGCTCTATTTGCTTATTCAGTGTAGTTTTATAATCTCCACAAATTCTTATAGAACCATCCTTCTTTAACACTGGCACAATGGGCGTTGCCCAATCGGAATAGTCTACCTTCTTTATAATGCCATTAGATTCCAATCTACTTAGCTCATTTTCAATTTTATTCCTCATTGCATAAGGTGGAACTCTAGCTTTGCAGTATCTTGGATTTGTGTCTTTAATGCTTAACTTCACTGTTCTATCATTTAGTAATCCAGGATTACCAAAAACACTTTTATTTTCAGATATTACTTTATCTATTGAAGTAAGACTAGATTCTTTTACATTCTTCAATGAACATATACTCTTCCAATTTAACTTAAGATCACTTAACCAGTTCCTACCTAGTAATGGTGGTCCATTTCCTTCAACCACAAGAAGAGGAAGTTTAACACTTTGATCATTATAACTTACATGAACCATACACTCTCCTATTACCGGAACATTGTCACCAGTGTATGTTGTTAGACACTTGTGACATGGCTGTAGAGGCACTGATCCTCCTGTGACAGCGTCAAAATCTTTCTTTGTTATGACTGTTAGAGATGCTCCAGTGTCAAGTTGGAAGCTGATGCTCTTACCGTTGATATAAACTGGTACATTGATGGGAGCATGACTTATTGATTTCACAGAGAACAGGTTGAAATCCGGCTGCGAATCAGTTTGAGCATTTTCACAGGTAGAGTGGTTCATTGGTTGGGTTAGGTAGTCTTGGTGAGAGTTAACATAGTGCTGCCTTTGGTTGCGGTACTGTCTTGACTGACTAGATTTAGCAACAGACGAAGACTTTGCAAAGCAGGCCTTGGCAATGTGACCTTGCTTACTGCACTTATAACAAGTTGCAGACTTGAACTTGCACCGATGAGATGCATGGGGACCTTTGCATCGATGACATTTTTGATAATTATTACTAGATTTAGATCTAGGATTTGAACGAGCAGGCTGTTTAGCATAAGTTGGAATGCTCTGATGGGGTTGATGTTTATTGACTAACCTGCTGTTTACTGCATGGATCTCTGAAGGTGCTAAAGATTTCGCCGCATCTGATGACTGCTGGAATGAAGTTGCTAGTTGTATTGCTTTTTCTAATGTTAGATCTGACTCGAGCAGCAACTTTCCTTGAACATCAGGACTGTTTACACCTGTCACAAACTTTTCACATAGTCTGTCAGACAGCGTTTCTCCAAATTCACAAAATTCACTTAAATGACGTAAAGCAGCAACATATTCTGATATTGACTCGTTTGGTTGACGAGTCCTACTGTCAAATCTAGCTCGACATAGAAACTTTGATGGGGTAGGCGCATGGTGGTCTGTTAGCAATTTGCTCAGCTCGTTAAAGCTCTTGGTAGTTAGACTAGCTGGTGCGCATAAGTCTTTTAGTAGCCTAAATTGTTGAGGCCCTATGACTGTTAACAAAACAGCTCTCTTTTTGGCTTCTATCGTCACGTTGTTAGCTTCTAGGTAAAAGCTTAACCTATCTAGGTAATCCTGAATGATTTCATCATTGGAATCAAATTGTTTTATTTGGCCATACAGCGCCATTATTCTAGAAATACTTAGCCAATAAGCTCTAGCAAACCTCTTTTTTGCGTAAGTAGGTGCTCTTTCTAGTAGATTTTCATCCTCGTCGCCAGATATAATAGATTGACGATAGAAGCATGTGGTTGTATATAAAACGTTTATTGGGTCTAACTACATGACGGTACCACAAGAGAGAGAGGCGGAAGGAAGTACGATGCACAAGGGACATCACTCAAGATAACAATATAAATATAATACTAATACAGAAGAGTGAGTTCCCTTGACCTCACAATTATCTCAATCTATTACATAAATTTTGAGGGGAGGGGGTGCAAATCGTAAGTTTGAGGGAGGGTCAAATCGAAAGTTTGTCCCCGGGCGCCGGAAAGGGTCGCAACGCCTCTGTTTTGTAGTCATTCACTGTGTCAGACGCGTCCGCCGGGACTCGGAAAGGGCGCGATTTGGCGCTACGGGCTAGACTGTGAGCAATATGCCTTTATGATTGCATTTAAATTGTGTTTATGTTATGAGTGTTGTGTTTGTTTTTTCGTTTGTGTTTTTTTTTGCGTTCGTTTGTGTTGTGTTTAGTTTTGTCCTGTTCTCAAGTTGGTACATTTAAAAAAGATTTACCGTGGCGGAGCACGGGATGCAGCTATATATATATAATCGGCTATTTAATGCGTCTGTAACAGGCAAGTATCGGAGCTTTGTCTTCTTCTGTACTGTAGAAACTAGACTTTTTGTCATACATTTGTTTGCCAGTCCAATACATGTCATCGTTGTAGTCCATGCTTTATATAATTATCCTATGCTAAATAAACATCGCGTTTAAAAAATACATATTTAAATGAACCGGGAGTGATCTCCCGTAAACTTTCTCGAATATTCTTATATAGTAGCTAGTTGCACAAGTAAATAAAATATGACGTCACAGACTCTAAACCTTTCGTGTACACCAAAAAAATCAAATTCAAATGTAGTCGCGCGCATCGCTATTTTAACGCTTTTCTTTATAGTAATTTAAATAGTAGTTTATAATTTATTTTCTACTTTTTAGTGCATCATTACACAAAAGCTTGTTATTAAAACGTTTTTTATGAAAAATTGTTTCTATGCTCTACGTGTTTTATTTACAATAGTGTTACATGACTAAAAACCATTGCGCGTCTATTGAACGTGATGGCGCAGCTATTAAACCTGACGGCGCAGCTATTGAACGTGATGACGCGTGTGGTGTGGTTGGATAGACATGCCTACTAATTCGGTCCAAATTTTAATTAATTCATAAAAAGTTAATTAGGCATCCAATTAAGTCAAATTTAGTTTCAGATTGCATTGTCTTCATGTCTTGACCCACGTGCCAACTGTGAATCGTATCGGTCAAGTAGAAGTTTCCGAATTTTCACTCCAGCGTTTCGATCTAGACAGACAGACTGTCGACTGACGACAGAGGAAGTGAGTTAAATAAAAGCTTGTAAAAATCATGTCTATAGCCCGCGTTCCCATCCCCTGTTATTTTAAATAAAAATATTCGAGAAAGTTTAGGGGAGATCACTCCCGGTTTATTTATTAAGCTTTCTAACTAGCATATTTTTTTTATAGGTTTATCCGTTTAGCAGACTATGCAAAATGTCTCACAAACTAGGTACCCTATTAGTGGTATCGATACCGCATTTTCATGTTCCTTCGTTTTATAGGAATTATGTCACCAATTTTTATACATTTTTTTTTCTTAAAGAATGTTAATAATTAAACTAGTAAATGAGTAGATTCAAAGATAATAAATTAACCTTTTTAAAATAGTAAAAATTGTATGAGTTGAGCTAACAAGTTGCGGCTTGTACGACGTGCTACTAATGATTGAATTAGGTATACGATAACTCAACACGTTGAAATTAATTTATACATAGAATGATTTAAAACTAAAAATAACGACACTAGGTTCGATTTGAGTAAGACTATACGATTTTTAGTTTAAATTTTCAACTTCGAAAATAATCTTTTTCGTAATGCATTATAGTAGAGGCTTAAGTCTAAAACTAGAGAAAAGCGGTATCGCTGTTTTGTCGCTATATCCTTTGGGGTGCCCTGTCAAAACGGCCCGGGACAATTCGACCCCGTCAAAACGCCCCCGTTAATATGACCCCGTCAAATCGACCCCCGACAAAACGACCCAGTCAAAATAGCCCCGTCAAAAGGGCCCCGAATTATTGACTCCCGTCAAATAGGCTCCCGTCATATTGACTCGCGACATATAGGCTCCCGAAAAATGGGCTCCCGACATTTAGGCTCCCGACAAATGGACTCCCGACATATTGGCTCCCGACATAAGGGCTCACGACAAATGGGCTATTGTCAAATGGGCTCACGACATATTGGCTACCGACAAATGGGCTCCCGACTTATTGGCTCCCGACTATTGGGCTCCCAACATATTGGCTTCCGACAAAATAACTCAGGACATATTGGCTCCAGACAAATGAATGGCATGACCACTATTGGCATAAAAGTAACCATTTTGTCCTACCTCCACTACCAATATAAACTCTTTTAAATACCTGAATGAAATTGTTTTTCAATAAACTAACATCAATTCACAAACAAATTGAGCCCGTAACAGCTAATTTCCACCAATTTTAAAGTTTCGATAATGTTTAATTTACAACAGTAAACATCTGTTGCCTTAAAGCGAGCACAGAAGTGTAAATGTATGATATACATGTTGTTTACAGGATAATGGCAATTTGTTTTGATAACCTACTGTAATATAGTGAGACTTGTGAAGTCAAAGGAACTCACTCTTCCCGTATTAGTATTATATTTATACTGTTATCTTGAGTGATGTCCCTTATATGTATATATATCTTTGTGTCTCGTCACTTCCGCTCTCTCTTGTTACCATCATGTAGTTGGAGGCCAATAAACGTTTTATATACAATCACATGCTTCTATCGTCAATCTATTACATCTGGCGACGAGGATAAATAATCCACTAGAAAGAGCATATGCTTACTTAAAAAGGAGCTTGCTAGAGCATATTGGCTAAGTATTTCTAGGATAATGGCGCTGTATGGCCAAATAAAAGAATTTGATTCGAATGATGAAACCATTCATGATTATCTAGATAGGTTAAGCTTTTACCTTGAAGCTAACGACGTGATGATAGAAGCCAAAAAGAGAGCTGTTTTGTTAACAGTCATAGGGCCTCAACAATTTAGGCTACTAAAGGACTTATGCGCACCAGCTAGTCTAACTACCAAGAGCTTTAACGAGCTGAGCAAATTGCTAACAGACCACCATGCGCCTGTACCATCAAAGTTTCTATGTAGAGCTAGATTTGACGGTAGGACTCGTCAACCAAACGAGTCAATATCAGAATATGTTGCTGCTTTACGTCATTTAAGTGAATTTTGTGAATTCGGAGACACGCTGTCTGACAGACTATGTGAAAAGTTTTTGACAGGTGTAAACAGTCCTGATGTTCAAAGAAAGTTGCTTCTCGAGTCAGATCTAACATTGGAAAAAGCAATACAACTCGCAACTTTATTCCAGCAGTCATCCGAGGCAGTCAAATCTCTAACGCCCTCAGGGATCCATGCAGTAAACAGCAGGTTAGTCAACAAACACCAACCCCATCAGAGCATTTCAACTTATGCTAAACAGCATGCACGTTCAAAGCCTAGATCTAAATCTAGTAATAATTATCAAAAATGTCATCGATGCAAAGGTCCCCATGCATCTCATCGATGCAAGTTCAAGTCAGCTACTTGTTATAAGTGCAGTAAGCAAGGTCACATTGCCAAGGCCTGCTTTGCAAAGTCTTCGTCTGTTGCTAAATCTAGCCAGTCAAGACAGTACCGCAACCAAAGGCAGCACTATGTTAACTCTCACCAAGACTACCTAACCCAACCTATGAACCACTCTACCTGTGAAAATGCTCAAACTGATTCGCAGCCGGATTTCAACCTGTTCTCTGTGAAATCAATAAGTCATGCTCCCATCAATGTACTAGTTAATATCAACGGTAAGAGCATCAGCTTCCAACTTGACACTGGAGCATCTCTAACAGTCATCACAAAGAAGGACTTTGACGCTGTCACAGGAGGATCAGTGCCTCTACAACCATGTCACAAGTGTCTAACAACATACACTGGTGACAATGTTCCGGTAATAGGAGAGTGTATTGTTCATGTAAGTTATAATGGTCAAAGTGTTAAACTTCCTCTTCTTGTGGTTGAAGGAAATGGACCGCCATTACTAGGTAGGAACTGGTTAAGTGATCTTAAGTTAAATTGGGAGAGTATATTTTCAGGGATCAAAGCAAGAGAATCTAGTTTTACTTCAATAGATAAAGTTATATCTGAAAATGAAAGTGTTTTTGGTAATTCAGGATTACTAAATGATAGAACAGTGAAGATAAGCATTAAAGACACAAATCCAAGATACTGCAAAGCTAGAGTTCCACCTTATGCAATGAGGAATAAAATTGAAAATGAGCTAAGTAGATTGTAATCTAATGGCATCATAAAGAAGGTAGACTATTCCGATTGGGCAACGCCCATTGTGCCAGTGTTAAAGAAGGATGGTTCTGTAAGAATTTGTGGAGACTATAAAGCTACACTGAATAAGCAAATAGAGCTAAATAGGTACCCTATTCCTAACATTGAGGAAATTTCTTTGAATTTGGCAGGAGGTGACAAATTCACTGAATTTGACTTTAGTCATGCTTACACTCAACTAGAACTGCATCCAGATTCAAAAGTCTATACGACAATAAACACACAGAAAGGACTCTACCAATATGAAAGACTATGTTTTGGTATATCATCCAGCCCTGGAATTTTCCAGGCTGTCATGGACAGTATTTTTAAGGATATTCCAAATGTTTGTGTTTACTTTGACAATGTGTACATAACTGGTAAGAATGACACTGAACATCTTAAAACACTTGATAAAGTCTTGAAAATAGTTGGTGAAAAAGGTTTAAAGATAAACAAAGATAAATGTCAATTCATGCTGACAGAAATTAGTTTTCTTGGTTATATATTAAGCAAGCAAGGTATCAGACCTCAACCAGAGAAAACAAAAGCCATTAAAGAAGCACCCAAACCTGAAAATACCCAACAACTAAGAGCTTTTTTGGGCTTGATAAATTACTATGCAAAGTTCATAGGGAATCTGTCTGGTAAACTATCACCACTGTACAAGCTGCTACAGAAAAATGCAACTTGGCACTGGGGTAAACAACAAGATGCTGCTTTTAATACAGCAAAAGAAGCTTTGTCTTCTGACACCTTACTAACTCACTATGACCCAGGGAAAAGACTTATCTTAACATGGGATGCTTCACCAGATGGTGTGGGAGCAGTCTTATCCCACATAGATGAAAAGGGTGACAGACCCATTGCTTTTGCCAGTAGATCTTTGAACCAGGCTGAGAAAAATTATTCTCAGTTAGATAAGGAAGGCTTAGGCATCATTTTTGGTGTTAAGAAATTTCACAAGTTTCTGTTTGGTAGGAAGTTCACCATTTTTACAGATCATAAACCATTGCTAGGTTTATTTGGAGAAAACAAAACCCTACCTGAGCATGCCTCACCAAGAATTCAAAGATGGGCTATCACACTAACTGCATACAATTATGAATTGAAATACAAACCTGGATCTGAGAATAGTGCAGATAGTCTTAGTCGATTACCTTTAAAAAACCAAAGCCTTAGCTATGTACCAGAAGATGTATTTGTTCTCTTCACTATCATGGATAACTCCAATATAAATGTGAATGATATTAAAAGAGAAACACAAAAAGATGAGTGCTTAATAAAAGTATATGAGTACTGTAAGAATGGTTGGCCTGAAGAGTCTGTGAATGATGACTTAAGGCCATGTAAAATAAGAAAAATGGAATTAAGTCTAAAAGATGGAGAAGATGCAGTCCATTATCAGTCAAAGTTACCTAAACAAAGTATTTGTAACTTAATAAATGATTATGGTGATATGGCAATTTCAAATGCTTTTAAAAGAGAATACATTAGTAAGAACGAATGTGATCATCAAACAACTTTGCTAACATCATTAGCACTTACAGAAACTAAAAGGGTAACATCAAAAGAAAAAAAGATTTTTGCCATTTAATACACCCACTTCAAATACTGGATCACAGTTGCAAAGTGATATGGTCCAGGATATTACTTTTAAACAGTATTTTTGGTTACTAAAAAGCACTATCAGATTACCTGAGGAAATTGATCAATCAAAGAAATCTATGTCAGTCAAGGATCTGAATAACAGCATAATACTTCCAGATGCCAATTCAAAAATAGGTCCATTAAATCATGACAAAACATGCATTGAAAGAGAATTTGGTGTTAATGATAATGTGTATCTAAGAAATTATGGGAGAAGGGAAAAATGGATACCAGGTCAAATTGCAGACCAGTTAAAAATAACTTGTGCAGATAATAAGTGTGAATCTATCAATCCCACCAATTCTGATCAGTTCACACCAACTCAGTTTGTTCCACAACCAAGTTCTGTTGATATGAGTGAACCAAGTTGTCTAGAGTCAGAAAATGTAAATTCTGGAATTAATGATTTAGATCCTAGACCTCCTGAGATAGAGAATCCATATGGTCAGAATCCTGAGTCACCAAATCAAAAGCCACTGAGAAGGTCAAGCAGGACAATCAAAGTCCCAAATAAGTTAGACCTATGATTTTAAAGGTCAAAAGGACTTTGACATCATTGTTTTGTATTTTAATTATGTTGTAACATATTGTGCATTGTTTGTAAGGATGTAATCTACCATAGTGTTCATGTTACAATATAATTGGTGATTTTAGGATAATGTAAATTGTTCTATGGAGAGATGTGTTTTGTTTACTAAGGGTAAAGGGATGTAATATAGTGAGACTTGTGAAGTCAAGGGAACTCACTCTTCTTGTATTAGTATTATATTTATACTGTTATCTTGAGTGATGTCCCTTATATGTATATATATCTTTGTGTCTCGTCACTTCCGCTCTCTCTTGTTACCATCATGTAGTTGGAGGCCAATAAACGTTTTATATACAATCACATGCTTCTATCGTCAATCTATTACACCTACAAGAGTGGGGACCCCTCTCCCCACACACTAAGTTGGAACAGCATATAACCGACTCATTTATGGAAGTCATAGATACTAATACTATTTCTTATAATAGATAAACTATTAAAAAAATAAGGCCTGCCGAACAAGAGATGCATACGTTGTATTACTTAAGAGTGTTGGATAAGCTAACTCTAAAGAATATTGATGAAGTGGTCCCACTGACAGATGTCATATTCAATGAGCCGGTTTTGCCGGTAGATTTAGTCTCTGCAAAAACCGGATTTTCAGTGGTCCTTTAGTCGGGAGCCAAATTGACGTGAGCCTATTTGTCGTAAGCCAAAATGACAGGAGCCTATTTTTCGGGAGTCGTAATGACTGGGGCCGCTTTGTGGCGAAACTAAATGGCGGGAGCCTGTATGTCGGGAACCTAAATGACGGGAGCCTATTTATCGGGAGCCTCATTGACCGGAGCCCTTTTGTCGGGAGCCTATATAACGGGAGCCTATTTGTCGGTAGCCTAAATGACGGGAGTCTATTTGTCGGTAGCCTATATGACGGGGTCCATATGTCGCTGGCCTTTTTGATTGTTCTCTTATGTCGGGGCCGATTTGTCGGGTCCGTTTTGACGGGGCTGTTTTGTCATTGGCGATTCTTTGGTATTTAGATCAATTAAATTTTTTTCATAAAAAACGTTTTAATAACAAGCTTTTATGTACTAATGCACTAAAAAGTAGAAAATAAATTATAGACTACTATTTAAATCACTGTGGGTCACTTCCTAAATATTAGTAAGGGTATCCAATAGATACTAAAGTGACCCACGCTTTTCTTTATAGTAATTTAAATAGTAGTGATAAATTTATTTTCTACTTTTTAGTGCATTATTACATAAAAGCTTGTAGTAAATTACTACTTCCGGCCAACGGAAAGTACTCAAAATTTGAAAGATGGTAGAGGATAAGATCTTTTACTTACATGTGAAATTACATTTATCTATCTGAAATAGTACTCAAGTTATAGGCTTTTGAAAAATTCATAAAAAGTACCACTTCTGGTTATCGGAAATTGCTCAAAAGTTGATACGGATCTACCTTTTTGATAAAATACTTATATATGACATTTCATCAACAAGCTGTAACGGTACTAAAGCTATCGTGTTTACAGACACACAGACACACAGACACACAGACACACATACACACAGACATACGGACAAGATTGCAAAAATATGTTTTTCCGACTCCGGGAGGTGTAAAACGTTGAGATTTGTAAAAATCTCTTTTTTTTTTGCACGATTACAAGCCTTTCTCTATACTTCGTATATACGAGAATGTAAAAAACGAGATTTTTGCAAACTAAGATAACCTGTATATAGAGAAAAATCGCACCTTCCCGTGGCGCCGCCCTTGCGAAATAAAAAATTATTTTGCAGAACCTTTCCCTGGAGTGTTCTAATCAACTCCCCAAAGTTTGATGGCGATCGGATGTAAGGCGTGAAACCGCAATCGACTATTATTTTTATATAGTGTAAAAAGAAAAAAAAAACAAATTGCACCCTGCAGAGGCGCCACCCCTGCAAATTTGACATATTTTTTTTCCGCAGAAACCTCCCCAGGAATATTCTCAACAACTTCCCAAAGTTTCACGGCGATGTGATGAGAGTTATAATAATGCATAAAAGACAAACAGACACACACACGCAGAAATACATTGCTTTATATATATATAAATATACTAGCGTACCCGTCCCCGCGCGTTGCCGCGGGAATAGAAGATAGTCCGACGAAATATATAAGAAGGGATTTATCCATGCGTTACCAATCCTATATTCTTAGACTAGTGACCTTGTTTTCCAAAAGTTAGTTATTTAAATGTAAACAATGCCTGCGCTTGGATCATAAATATCGGGACACGGGTTTACCTACACTACCGCGGGAAAACCTTATGTGTACATTAATCACTCACCGAAATAATGAGATAGAACACACTTCGGTGACCACCCATGTGTCAGGGACGTAGAGTGCGCTCTCAGGAGCCTCCCCCCCCCCCGATTTCACACTGTTAAAAGTATATATTTTCTATATAAATTCCATTTCGTTCGGGTGGGGGGGGGGGGGGGGGCGAAAAGATGCCTGGAAGATACTCTGGTACTATGCCTAGCCGATTTTGTTTTCGTAACGTGAATTAGGCACATATTCTCAGGGGCAATCTACTGATATGATCCCGGATTCAGAGTTTCTTCCAGGCATCTCTTCGGGGGGGGGGGGGGGGCAAGTCATCGTCGTCGTCCCCCGAAAAAATTCTACCACCCCGACCCCCCCCCCCCCCCCCCGCCCGAACGAAATGAATCTATATATATAATTCTCTTCTGGGAGACGCTAGAAAACAAGCTGTAAGCGCGCTCCCTAAAACCCCCACCCCTACATGGTCTGGTGAGCTGTGGTTCACAAATGTTTACAAGCAGAGCCGGGTTTAGTGACGACTATTAGGGGAAGATAATTTAGTTTGAAACGATTTTAAACATAGGGGGGGAGTAACTAAGTGGAGTTTACTGTAACGGAGGGGGGGGGGGGGTAAGGAGCGTTGGTACTGTCGAATTCACAAATTATGAATTACTGAAAAGTAGAAAAAACAACAACTAAAAGCGGCGTATGATATGACGCGGGTCGGCTCGTTTTATATAATTTATATAGAAAATATATACTGTTAACAGTGTCCGCCATCCCATAATACTTTATGTAATAAAAAGCAAAAAAAAAAACTCTGTAAATATATAATAATGATCTACTATTTAAATAATTAAAATAACCAAATGTTTCATTAATTTAAAAACCATTTAAATTTTCTTATATAAAGTAGTAATAGCTTTTTCACCGCGTAGAGTTGGTAGTAACGCGCTTTTGAAGTCACTCGGTGCGTTCAATAGACGCACCGATAGGTGCGTTCAATAGACGCACCGATACAGTCGCACCCATTTGATTCAATCTAATAGGCTAGGATTAAAAATATTAAATACGTCACTTTCTTTCCTATTACGTCATCAGCAAGTCAACGACAACAAACAGTCGGACATTTTGTGATAATTGCATGATGAGTTGAATATTTCGAATGAAATAAATTCTAATATAGAACAAGTTACAAATCAGCTGGCTTAGTGGGTTGCAAGCATTAATCTCTATGTTGTAGAAGTTAGTAAGCTTCATACAAACATCTGCATCTAGTCTTTCGGTTTCGATTTCCGAGACCGATTTATAACTGATATGAATGCAAATACATCAAGTGATTTTATTTGTAATGGCGGAAGAATATAAAGATATATTGGTAAACTCTTTAATTAAAAGATTTGGGGTGGACATATTGATATAGATTCTATAGCCGAGTGTGCATACTGTTTAAAATAATTTAGCAACCGTGCATTTTCTTGAAAGCATTGAACCTCTTTACCCCAGTAGTATTTTTTATGAGGAATGAACACATTAAAATGAGCAAAAAAGGTAATGAAACATGTACTCAGCGTAAAAGAAGGTTGGAGAAACAAAGAAAAAAACACCAAGAACGGGTTTCAAAAGAGAACAAAGAAGAAAAAGATAAACGACTTGTGAAGCGAAGGAAACGGTTCGTAGAAGAAGGCTTCGAAGAACGTGAATTGCGGTTGATAAGGGATCGTGACCAACATGTAGAAAGGAGGGAAAAAGAAACAATGGAGGAACGGAAATTGCGGTTGATAAGGGAGCATAACCAACATGTAGAAAGGAGGGAAAAAGAAACGATGGAAGAACGTGAATTGCGGTTGATAAGGGATCGTGACCAACATGTAGAAAGGAGGGAAAAAGAAACGATGGAAGAACGTGAATTGCGGTTGATAAGGGATCGTGACCAACATGTAGAAAGGAGGGAAAAAGAAACAATGGAAGAACGTGAATTGCGGTTGATAAGGGATCGTGACCAACATGTAGAAAGGAAGGAAAAAGAAACAATGGAGGAACGTGAATTGCGGTTGATAAGGGAGCATAACCAACACGTAGAAAGGAGGGAAAAAGAAACAATGGAGGAACGTGAATCTCGCTTGATAAGAGATCGTTCTTTACATTCACAGAAATTAAAAGCGTCTAACTCTGAACTGACAGCCTTTTATCACGCAATCAACTCTGTAAGTAATCAAAGTTGTGAAGTGTGCACAAAACTATGCTACCCGAGTCAAATTCACACATCTCAGTGTAGTCAAGCTGCATTGTCGTACCTTCCAGTTGAGTTGTTAGCGAAGCAGGTATTGAGGATGTGTTACCGTTGCCACGCCCATGTTACTAGTAAAAAAATAGTTGGACCTTCTAAAGCCTATTGGAATAATTTGGATCCAGGTAAAATCCCACACCCTTTTGAAAAGTTAACTCAGTCTGAACAAAGGTTGCTCGCAAGAGTCATACCATTTGTTAAAATAATAAAATACAATGGAATATTCGGACAGTATGGTTTTAATGGACAGGCAGTGCTATTTGCCCAAGATATATTCGAGGTGACTGAAAAACTACCGAAGATGCTTCCGAGGTCGATGGACAAAATGGGACTCGTGGTGGTGACGGAAAGTCTCGAAAATTTAAACATTACTCGTGAGTTCTCCATCTCTCGCAGCAGGGTTTTTGACGCACTTGACTGGTTAGTTGCTAATAATCCACCGTACAAAGACGTCATCATAGATCAGGATGCAGAACTTAATGAGCAGCATCTGATTCGTGTCAAAGAAGATCAAGGACAGAACCAGATGCCGCTAATGGAGAACACAGAAATTGTAAGTTTTTACATGCCTATAAACGATGTATCAAGAATCGTCCGAGCTTCGTGGCATCAAGCAAATCCTGATGTTTTTACATCAGGTTTTGCTGGCCTTCAGTGCTGTGCAATGGTTTTGGCTAATGTCGTCAGAGCTAAAATATTGGCGCCAAACAGATGGACGACCAACATATTAAACAGCAACATGATCGAGGGTGATGCTATGTATGCTATGATACGGTCTCTAACCCACCCAAGCGCAGAACACCCAATAGATGAAAGTGGATATTTAGAGGTGTCAAATTTCATAGTAATCAAGAACAAATTTACTATTTTTAAAAAAACATTTTCCATCACATATGATGACAATACACCATTTTACGGAGTTCTGCGGGATGAAGTAAATCTAAAAAATGGAGTAGGCATGGCATTGAGAACAGCTCTTAATGAAATGTTCCGTCAACATCAAGCTGGCATTCTAATTGCTAACTCAAAATCGCTTGGGGTTATGCAATATGAAGGCAAATATTATTTCACCGATTCCCATTCATGTGGTCCAAAAGGCGCAAGCGCTGATAACGGCAGAGCATGCATTATTGAGTGCGATTCAATAGAGGAACTACATCGGATTTGTAAAAGAGCAACTGGGTCAAAAAATATGCAATATACAATCAATTTTATTGATGTGTATTTAATAAATGACGCTAACAAAAATGACACACATCAACAGTTACAACCAGAAGTGGTTACATCCCTCGATCATGTCAGTCACATGTCAGCAGAATCTTCAATGGATACTGAACATGTACATTCAATACCCGTGGAGACATCTGTCATGGCACCAATCAACTGTAACCAGCCAGACGTAGATGAAGAATTTGAAGTCTCAAATAATATTAATCAAATAGTTCGCAAAACTAATGATAATATTGTTAATCACACTCACGAATTGAAAGCTGAGGAGCTTGCCTGGTTCTTTCTTTTTCCTTATGGAATTAATGGATTCAAACAAGATAGGCAAGTTAGAATAACACCTCTGGACTATTACCAATACAGAATTATGGGAAGTGACACAAGGTTTCAACGAAACGATTATCTTTTTTATGCACTGTCTATGTATGAATATTATAAGGTGAAGGCTTCCATTTCTGCATGTGGAAAACTGGTTCAAGGGCAAGATGGTCAGGTCGAAGATATTCATTTGTATCTGAAAAATGTTCGTGGAACCGCAGCCTATTGGCAAACGGCACTTAATGAACTGATTGGACAAATACGATGTCTGGGCCCACCTACGTATTTTGTAACGCTGAGCTGTAATGATTTACACTGGCTTGACATGCGCAAAGCTTTGTTAGTGGCTGACGGAAGACCGGATGAGAATCCGAACAATTTGACCACATATGAAACACAGCGATTGATTGAACAATTTCCTGTTGTAGTTAGTCGGCATTTTATGATACGACTCAACGCTCTAATGAAATTTGTAAAGAACAACCAAGAGGTGTTTGGAGGTCATTTGAAGGATTACTGGTGGCGAATCGAGTTTCAAAACCGTGGTAGTCCCCACTTACATATGTTAGTGTGGATTGAAAACCATCCCTCTTTCGATACGCCAGAGGGAATCGCAATTTTGGATCAAATATGTAAGTGTGAGATCCCATTAGAAAGTTCTGATTTGTATGAACTTGTCAAAAAATGTCAAATTCACCGTCATACAAGCACCTGCAAGAAAGGGGATAATCCTTCACTAGTGTGTCGGTTTCGTTTTCCAAGACCAGTTCAGGCTGCAACTGCTATGATTGCAGAAACATCTGATGAATTCATTCGAAATGGCGGAAGAATATGCTTGTTAAAAAGAGGACAGGATGATATATGGGTAAACAGTTACAATCCTACTCTTTTAAAGATTTGGGGTGCAAATATGGATATTCAACCGTGTGGATCTAATGAGTCTATTGCATACTATATAGCGAAGTACATAGCCAAATCAGAGCCTACGGAGCTAGCCCTTGCCATCAGACAAGCAATTCAAGAAATCCAGAGGGAAGATTCAGATGTGTCTCGAAAACTGTTCAAGATTTGCATGAGAATAATGAACGAACGGCAAGTTTCTGCCTGTGAATGTGTGTACAGATTATGCCACCTCACTGTCAGAGACAGCTCACGCAAATGTATTTTCTTGAATACTCGACAGCCACAACAAAGGTACAGAGTACTTAAATTTCACGAGTCTGGCCAATCAACTGGATATTGTGCCAATATTTTTGATCGCTATGAAAAAAGACCTCTGGAACACGCAGACTACAATTTCAACCAAATGTGCTTGATTGAGTTCGCAATGCTATTTGAGCCCTACTATGCAAAGCAACAAGATGCTATGACATTAAATATTGACGAGGATGCATATGAAACCGAACAGCGCACTAAAAGGAGGTTAATTACTCTTATAGACGGTAGCAAAATGACCATAAGAAAATTGCCAGCTGTTGTAAGAGTACCTTACTTTGTAGCCTCGACAGATGGTGAAAATTACTTTTATAGCCTTCTACTCCAGTACACTCCCTACCGCAGAGAAGAAGAGCTACTGAATGATTTCGCCACAGCGAGAGAAGCATTTTTGGCTAACGAAGAAAATCTAAAAGTAACAAATGCACATATGGAGTTGTATCGCGAACGTGACAAGCAATTGGAGAATGCTTTTAACCAAGTTCACGCGCTTCAAATTCTTGAAGAAGCAACACCAGCTCATCTGGAAGATGACTGTGTAGAAGAGGCCCACGATATACCAGTTGATGAGGAAAAGTTCAGCTCGGCACAAAAAGCAATGAACGTAGACCAGCGACATTTGTTTCGAAAGGTGACCGAAAGTGTCCTTAAACAACTAGATGGAGGCAGTGAAAGGCTGAAACTCTTTATTACTGGTGGAGCTGGTGTTGGCAAAACATTTATCCTGAGCCTGCTCAGAGTTCAGATCAATCGATGCTTTGCGAAAAATGCCGTCATCGTCTCGGCTCTAACTGGGGTCGCAGCCCGATTAATTGGTGGCTCAACTCTCCATAGCACACTGAAACTCCCGGTTCAAAGAGACGGTCGGAGTGCCAACATGTGTCCTTTGACAGGAAATTACCTCAGAGTAATGCGTACACAATGGAAAAATGTCGAGTGTATCATAATAGATGAGATATCGATGGTATCCTATCAGATGCTTTGTATGATCGACATGCGCATCCGTCAGCTGAAGAATAATTACGATGAGTTTTTCGGAGGCATTAATGTACTGCTGTTTGGTGACCTAATGCAGCTGCCACCAATCAGACAGGGTGTTAATACACCTGTTTATAAACAGCCCGACTATCTTCAACCATCCACCCATTTATGGCGACTATTTTCCCTGTGTGAACTATCGCAAAACACGAGGCAGCAAGGAGATGATACCTTTAGAAACTTGTTGAATGCGTTGAGGGTTGGTGAGATGAGCGCTGAACATTTTGCTACCCTGACTGACAAGCTTATAGAAAACAAACCAACAGGAGACTTCGGCATTGATAAAGCTTTGCGCATATACCCAACAAATGAGCAAGTCAATACGCACAATGAAATTGTGCTGCAGTATTTTAGATCTATTAACACCGATATAATTAGGATAAAAGCCCAGGACCAGTTGATTGATGCCACAAGAAACACAGATAATGTTGACATACATACACTATTTCCCACAGACATCAATAAAACGGGTGGCCTACCAAGAACAATTGAGATTTTTGTTGGAGCAAAGGTCATGCTTCGATCGAACATTGACGTGTCGAAGGGATTAGTAAATGGCGCTATTGGGTATATTACAGATATTATATGGCCACATTTTCGCCGTGCCCAAATTTATGACACAGACATACCTTCAGTAAGAATTGATTTCGGCAAAGATGGTGTACATGAAGTTAAGCCAAAATCAGTGCAATTTTCTGCCAAGTACAACTACGGAACTGCTGAGAGAAGAATGTTACCCTTAATACTGTCATGGGCATCAACTGTACACAAAATGCAAGGATGTACAGTAGATCACGCTGTCGTGTATTTGGGGCCGAAGCTGTTTGAAGCAGGGCAAGCTTATGTGGCACTGAGTAGGGTTCGCTCATTGGACGGCCTTCGTATAGAAGAACTGGACTGCAGAAAACTGACAGGAAAGACACCCTGCAACAACGAAGCTTTATCCGAGCTAAATAGACTGAAGAACACTTTAAGTCAACTCAAACTTTAGCTATAAACTTGACCACAGACTAAACAGTATTAATGTCTTCAGTTAAAGAAGTGTTAACGATTTGTGTTTTAAGATATGTGTTCAGCTAATTGTGGCAATTTTTTAAAAGTAACAAAAAAATCAGTAAATGTGACACGTATAGTAAAACTAATCATATTATTAAAGCAAAACTGTTTTTCAAATAGTGTATCATATATTTGTTGCTTCCTTATATTGTCTTAACATGCGTATAACACGTTAATACTAAAAAGTATAAAAATAATAAATACATAAAAACGTTTATAATTACAAGCTTTTATAAATGCACTAAAAAGAAGAAAATAATACAATTTTTATTAAATATAAATAATTTTTAAAAATATAATAAATCTGCGGTTACTTTAAATATAAAATTACTTTCTTTAAATATATTAATGCACTACTATTTATATCACTATAAATAAAAGCGTGGGTCGCTATAATAATAAGTATTTATACAATGAAATATGTAGGCCCGTCTGTAAATATAAAAGCACTACATAAATATTTAATGTGCACTAAGTAATAAATAATAAATAAATAAAATAAATAAACACACCAATACTGAAATACTGATATAAATTAAAAGGGTATAATGTTAATCAGTGGTACGTACTTGTGTAGATTGATGCATGCTTCATCTTTCCTAAATCCACAGTTTGAATATATATATATATATATATATATATATATATATATATATATATATATATATATATATATATATATATATAAATATATATATATATATATATATATATATATATATATATATATATATATATATATATATATATATATTTAAACACAAAATGCCACATACACCAATGGTATTTATATTGATTTGCAACTGATTACGCCCACTAAAACATTATAGCGACCCACGCTTTTATTTATAGTGATATAAATAGTAGTGCATTAATATATTTAAAGAAAGTAATTTTATATTTAAAGTAACCGCAGATTTTTTATATTTTTAAAAATTATTTATATTTAATAAAAATTGTATTATTTTCTTCTTTTTAGTGCATTTATAAAAGCTTGTAATTATAAACGTTTTTATGTATTTATTATTCATCTTTTGCAAGGTGACGAAACTGTACCGAAGGATTTCCTCGCGTTACAAAGTTATGCTTAGAAGCCTGTTGTAGCTTTACCGCTGAATATAGTAGTACCCCTTACTCGCTATGCAGGACGCTCCATTAACGGATGCCAAGTGCCAACATAGTCGCTCTAAAACTTTGGGCGCCAAACCGTGTATTGACGAAAATTGTGCACTAAATGGCGCCGCCCATAAGAAACTTTAGTTTTCTTTTTCGCAGAAATATTCTCGGGAGTATTCTCATCTACTCCCTAAAGTTTCATGGCACTCGGATGAACCGCATCCGAGTTTTATTGTTTATATACCGTGTATAGAGAAAAAAAACGCTCTCCCCTGGGGCGCCGCCCTTGCAATATTAAAAAATATTTTTTTTGCAGAACCCTACCATTGAATGATCTAATCATCTCCCCAAAGTTTCATGGTACACGGATGAACGGTGTGAAACGGAAATAGACATATATTTTTATAAACCGTATATAGAGAAAAATCGCACCCTCCCGTGGCGCCGCCCTTGCGAAATTAAAAAAGGTGTTTGTTTTACAGAAACCTTCCCTGGAGTGTTCTAATCAACTCCCCAAAGTTGGATGGCGATCGGATGAACGCCGTGAAACCGCAATCGACGTTTATTTTTATATACCATATATAGAGAAAATCGCACCTTCCTGTGGCGACGCCCTTGCAAAATTAAAAATCATTTTTGACGGAACCCTTCCCGGAGTGTTCTAATCAAGTCCCCAAGGTCTCATGGCTATCGGATGAACGATGCCAAACCAAAATCGACTTTTATTTGTATATACCATATATAGAGAAAACTCGCATCCTCCCGTGGCGCCGCCCTTGCGAAATAAAAAATTATTTATTTACAGAACAATTCCCTAGAGTGTTATAATTAACTCCCCAAAGTTTCATGGCTATCGGATGAACGCCGTGAAATCGCAATCGACGTTTATTTTTATATACCGTATATTGAGAAAAATTGCACCCTCCCGTGGCGCCGCCCTTGCGTAATTAAAAATGATTTTTTACAGAACCCTTCCTTAGAGTTTCATAATGAACTCCAAAAGTTTCATGCTTATCGAATGAACAGTGTCACTGCAATTCACTTTTATTATTTTTTATATACCCTATATAGATAAAAATCGGACCCTCCCGTGGCGCCGCCCTTGCGAAATTAAAAATTATTTGTTTACAGAACCTTCCCTGGAGTGGTATAATGGACTCCACAAAGTCTCATGGCTATCGGATGAAAGATGCCTAACCAAAATTTACTTTTATTTTTTTATATACCGTATATAGAGAAATAACAAATCGCGCCCTGCCGGGGCGCCACCCCTGCGGATTTGAATTTTTTTTCCGCAGAAACCTACCCAGGAATATTCTTAACAACTTCCCAAAGTTCGACGCTGATGTGATAAGAGGTGTGGTAATGCATAAAAGACACACAGACAGACACACAGACACATACATTGCTTTTTATATAGATAGATAGATAGATAGATAGATAGATAGATAGATAGATAGATAGATAGATAGATAGATAGATAGATAGATAGATAGATAGATAGATAGATAGATAGATAGATAGATAGATAGATAGATAGATAGATAGATAGATAGATAGATAGATAGATAGATAGATAGATAGATAGATAGATAGATAGATAGATAGATAGATAGATAGATAGATAGATAGATAGATAGATAGATAGATAGATAGATAGATAGATAGATAGATAGATAGATAGATAGATAGATAGATAGATAGATAGATAGATAGATAGATAGATAGATAGATAGATAGATAGATAGATAGATAGATAGATAGATAGATAGATAGATAGATAGATAGATAGATAGATAGATAGATAGATAGATAGATAGATAGATAGATAGATAGATAGATAGATAGATAGATAGATAGATAGATAGATAGATAGATAGATAGATAGATAGATAGATAGATAGATAGATAGATAGATAGATAGATAGATAGATAGATAGATAGATAGATAGATAGATAGATAGATAGATAGATAGATAGATAGATAGATAGATAGATAGATAGATAGATAGATAGATAGATAGATAGATAGATAGATAGATAGATAGATAGATAGATAGATAGATAGATAGATAGATAGATAGATAGATAGATAGATAGATAGATAGATAGATAGATAGATAGATAGATAGATAGATAGATAGATAGATAGATAGATAGATAGATAGATAGATAGATAGATAGATAGATAGATAGATAGATAGATAGATAGATAGATAGATAGATAGATAGATAGATAGATAGATAGATAGATAGATAGATAGATAGATAGATAGATAGATAGATAGATAGATAGATAGATAGATAGATAGATAGATAGATAGATAGATAGATAGATAGATAGATAGATAGATAGATAGATAGATAGATAGATAGATAGATAGATAGATAGATAGATAGATAGATAGATAGATAGATAGATAGATAGATAGATAGATAGATAGATAGATAGATAGATAGATAGATAGATAGATAGATAGATAGATAGATAGATAGATAGATAGATAGATAGATAGATAGATAGATAGATAGATAGATAGATAGATAGATAGATAGATAGATAGATAGATAGATAGATAGATAGATAGATAGATAGATAGATAGATAGATAGATAGATAGATAGATAGATAGATAGATAGATAGATAGATAGATAGATAGATAGATAGATAGATAGATAGATAGATAGATAGATAGATAGATAGATAGATAGATAGATAGATAGATAGATAGATAGATAGATAGATAGATAGATAGATAGATAGATAGATAGATAGATAGATAGATAGATAGATAGATAGATAGATAGATAGATAGATAGATAGATAGATAGATAGATAGATAGATAGATAGATAGATAGATAGATAGATAGATAGATAGATAGATAGATAGATAGATAGATAGATAGATAGATAGATAGATAGATAGATAGATAGATAGATAGATAGATAGATAGATAGATAGATAGATAGATAGATAGATAGATAGATAGATAGATAGATAGATAGATAGATAGATAGATAGATAGATAGATAGATAGATAGATAGATAGATAGATAGATAGATAGATAGATAGATAGATAGATATAGATAGATAGATAGATAGATAGATAGATAGATAGATAGATAGATAGATAGATAGATAGATAGATAGATAGATAGATAGATAGATAGATAGATAGATAGATAGATAGATAGATAGATAGATAGATAGATAGATAGATAGATAGATAGATAGATAGATAGATAGATAGATAGATAGATAGATAGATAGATAGATAGATAGATAGATAGATAGATAGATAGATAGATAGATAGATAGATAGATAGATAGATAGATAGATAGATAGATAGATAGATAGATAGATAGATAGATAGATAGATAGATAGATAGATAGATAGATAGATAGATAGATAGATAGATAGATAGATAGATAGATAGATAGATAGATAGATAGATAGATAGATAGATAGATAGATAGATAGATAGATAGATAGATAGATAGATAGATAGATAGATAGATAGATAGATAGATAGATAGATAGATAGATAGATAGATAGATAGATAGATAGATAGATAGATAGATAGATAGATAGATAGATAGATAGATAGATAGATAGATAGATAGATAGATAGATAGATAGATAGATAGATAGATAGATAGATAGATAGATAGATAGATAGATAGATAGATAGATAGATAGATAGATAGATAGATAGATAGATAGATAGATAGATAGATAGATAGATAGATAGATAGATAGATAGATAGATAGATAGATAGATAGATAGATAGATAGATAGATAGATAGATAGATAGATAGATAGATAGATAGATAGATAGATAGATAGATAGATAGATAGATAGATAGATAGATAGATAGATAGATAGATAGATAGATAGATAGATAGATAGATAGATAGATAGATAGATAGATAGATAGATAGATAGATAGATAGATAGATAGATAGATAGATAGATAGATAGATAGATAGATAGATAGATAGATAGATAGAGATTAGATAGATAGATAGATAGATAGATAGATAGATAGATAGATAGATAGATAGATAGATAGATAGATAGATAGATAGATAGATAGATAGATAGATAGATAGATAGATAGATAGATAGATAGATAGATAGATAGATAGATAGATAGATAGATAGATAGATAGATAGATAGATAGATAGATAGATAGATAGATAGATAGATAGATAGATAGATAGATAGATAGATAGATAGATAGATAGATAGATAGATAGATAGATAGATAGATAGATAGATAGATAGATAGATAGATAGATAGATAGATAGATAGATAGATAGATAGATAGATAGATAGATAGATAGATAGATAGATAGATAGATAGATAGATAGATAGATAGATAGATAGATAGATAGATAGATAGATAGATAGATAGATAGATAGATAGATAGATAGATAGATAGATAGATAGATAGATAGATAGATAGATAGATAGATAGATAGATAGATAGATAGATAGATAGATAGATAGATAGATAGATAGATAGATAGATAGATAGATAGATAGATAGATAGATAGATAGATAGATAGATAGATAGATAGATAGATAGATAGATAGATAGATAGATAGATAGATAGATAGATAGATAGATAGATAGATAGATAGATAGATAGATAGATAGATAGATAGATAGATAGATAGATAGATAGATAGATAGATAGATAGATAGATAGATAGATAGATAGATAGATAGATAGATAGATAGATAGATAGATAGATAGATAGATAGATAGATAGATAGATAGATAGATAGATAGATAGATAGATAGATAGATAGATAGATAGATAGATAGATAGATAGATAGATAGATAGATAGATAGATAGATAGATAGATAGATAGATAGATAGATAGATAGATAGATAGATAGATAGATAGATAGATAGATAGATAGATAGATAGATAGATAGATAGATAGATAGATAGATAGATAGATAGATAGATAGATAGATAGATAGATAGATAGATAGATAGATAGATAGATAGATAGATAGATAGATAGATAGATAGATAGATAGATAGATAGATAGATAGATAGATAGATAGATAGATAGATAGATAGATAGATAGATAGATAGATAGATAGATAGATAGATAGATAGATAGATAGATAGATAGATAGATAGATAGATAGATAGATAGATAGATAGATAGATAGATAGATAGATAGATAGATAGATAGATAGATAGATAGATAGATAGATAGATAGATAGATAGATAGATAGATAGATAGATAGATAGATAGATAGATAGATAGATAGATAGATAGATAGATAGATAGATAGATAGATAGATAGATAGATAGATAGATAGATAGATAGATAGATAGATAGATAGATAGATAGATAGATAGATAGATAGATAGATAGATAGATAGATAGATAGATAGATAGATAGATAGATAGATAGATAGATAGATAGATAGATAGATAGATAGATAGATAGATAGATAGATAGATAGATAGATAGATAGATAGATAGATAGATAGATAGATAGATAGATAGATAGATAGATAGATAGATAGATAGATAGATAGATAGATAGATAGATAGATAGATAGATAGATAGATAGATAGATAGATAGATAGATAGATAGATAGATAGATAGATAGATAGATAGATAGATAGATAGATAGATAGATAGATAGATAGATAGATAGATAGATAGATAGATAGATAGATAGATAGATAGATAGATAGATAGATAGATAGATAGATAGATAGATAGATAGATAGATAGATAGATAGATAGATAGATAGATAGATAGATAGATAGATAGATAGATAGATAGATAGATAGATAGATAGATAGATAGATAGATAGATAGATAGATAGATAGATAGATAGATAGATAGATAGATAGATAGATAGATAGATAGATAGATAGATAGATAGATAGATAGATAGATAGATAGATAGATAGATAGATAGATAGATAGATAGATAGATAGATAGATAGATAGATAGATAGATAGATAGATAGATAGATAG